>NC_046362.1:25004597-25294466 GCF_011125445.2 Fundulus heteroclitus | reverse complement strand
AAAACAGGGGAAAAAAGCCCACCTCTAATGAATGTTAACTACTCCGTCTTTTCCAAAGGTATACAAGATGTCAACATGTACTGTAAATGTTTCTAAAATAATTACCAAACGACATTAAGTGGAGCCAATTATGTTCATGTTCAGGTAAGTTCTAATTGTTTTCCACATAACACTAATAATGCTGCACATTCTTGTAGCTGCAGCCACGAAGACAGATGTGGGCAATTAAGAGAGAAGAACTCAGCTTATTCAATTTTACTATGATCGTTTCGTCTTGACTTGCAATGATCCCTTCTATTTTCACTCAGGCGTTACAACTGGAAATGCTTTTGGTATGAGTTCAGACAGGCCTAGGAAAAGGTGTCCGCGCAGCACTGCAAGAATGTGCCTCAAGAAACATACCAGTCTCCATGAAGAATTTAATTCTCGTAACTCATTTTCTGCTGACAGTTTTACAGTCAAATGGAGACATAGGGTACTTAATGGGAAATGAAAGGTATAAATATAGTATAATTTGCTGCTGCACGTTCACTTGAGTCAGAATTCTTCATCCTGTCTGCTCACGTCATCCCTTTCCATGCCAAACTAAAATTTGTACTGTACTTTTGCTGCACAAGTTCAAAGGAACAGTTATTGCAGTATTGTTAACATTTAATTACCAACTTGGAGCACAATTATACTTCATGTCAAAGCCAAATTTTCTTCCGCATTAAAAAAAGTAATTAAACAGAGTCAGAGTTGAAGATATAAATGTTACACTGAAAGAAAAAAAATAGATCAGAAGCAATGTGTAAACTTTTTTCTTAATGATTATTTTCCAATGCCTAATTGAAATACTGGAAAAGTTGCGTTGTTCAGGGTTATGCATTTCAGTCGATGTGAGTGGCAAGGAGAGGAAGGGATTATCTTCTTTTCAAGCAAATAAGGCAAAATCCTTTGGAGTGGGATAGAAATCTGATATCTGAACCCGACTGTCAATTTTATGGCATATGTTTGTAAACCTACGGCAGTCCATAGACATGATTTAATGCACCAACAGAAGGAAAATGAGCACATGAAACACTGACAGTGGCTTACCCAAGTAAACTCTTCTAACATTTTGTGTTACAATGGCAAAGCCCAATGCATTGTACTGTGAGCTTAGTGATAAACTAAAACAAATCGGGCACAATTATGAAAACAAACTTTTTTTTTTAATCTTTTGAGCATTAAAGACAAGGAACATATGGAGAACATGGATGTTTGAGTAAAAAACAAACAGACAAATAGATACATTTGTCTACAATATGATTTTTCATACATCATGGTTTTCATTTCAGACTAATCAATACATAGTGCACACACAATCCCTTTTCCCCAGCATTTGGCAAATTTCACCAACTCCATTCTTAAGGATGTAAGTCTCTGCTTGTAATAGATTTCTTTCAAAATTTCACACCACGGGTCCAACGTCGAAGGTTCAATTTGCAGCCATTTTCGGGTTATAGTATAGTAGCTTTTGTGCTACTTGCTAACAACATATTCAGGAGGTATTTAATCCTTGTGCAGGACTGTTTCTTTTCGGGTACTTTACCAAAATAAAAGGTAGTGAAGGAAAAATCTAGCTCCACCCTCATTATTTTTTTTTAATCTCATCAAAAACCGTCCTCCTGTCCATTTTTGGACAGGCCCAAAAGATGTTGTAATGGTTAGCCATAGAAGTTTCAAACAGTCTCCGACAGAAACTACAACTCTGCATGCTTGTTTGCAGTGCTGTTGTTTTAGGAGTAATGAAAAATCTTATTACATGAGTCCAGTCGAACTCCCTCAATGATCTTGAGTTTGCCTTGGGAGCTTGAAGCTTACATATTTCCAACCAGTTCTCTTCTGACATTTGAGATTCTGACTCCTTCTACCATTTTTGTTGATGTAAATAGTAGAGTGGTTCTTAGAGCCTTGTATGAGTTTATATATTCTTGAGACCAATTTTTTCATCATCTTTTTTGTCTGCATGGTGAAATATAGAAATCATGTTGTATTCTTTTTCTTCTTTGATTAGAATTTTTTTATTATAATAGTCTCTAACTTGCAGGTATCTAAAAAAATCCTACTGTCCCAAACAAAATGTGTCCAAAATTGTCTTGTAACTCAGAAATTTACCATTTGAAGTGAGCAAAACAAAATTATGCGATACCTCTCCTGACCTGCTGTTCAAAGCCCCAGTCCAACCTTGCAGGTTTGAATTCTGGATTGTGTTCTACCCTGTTTCTCCAGGTCCATCTTATTAATATCTTAAACTGCATCTTAAAATCAAACGTGGTCCATCAATTCAGGATGTTTTATTGACTTTCAGCTTGATCTTTATTTCTGAACCTTGACTGCACTGGAGCATCTGTCTGTGTAATTTCCAGGGATATCCATTTAGCTTCATAATTTGGAATGCATCAGTATGCTAAGCGATTCAATCGTGCAGCGTAATAATAATCCTATAGGCAACGGCAAGGCTCTGTCTTCGTTTTTTCCGCTGCACTGTCTTAAACTGTACCAAAGGCCATCTACTTTTCCCCAATGAACCTTGAAATACACCTATTCCCCTTACAGAATTGTTTCTAGTGAACCTTCAGGGCAATGGCTAGAAGAGATAAAGGAGACATGGCAAGACATTCAGTTTGCTCTATTGCTCATATCTAGGGGGATGAAGGTCCATCTAGAGATATCAGGTTTCTTTACTGATGGGACAGTAGTTGTTTTCAAAGCGTTTTGATATTTCTATTGTTCAGTTTATTCCTAAATATTTTAGTGTGGGGGAGTCTCCTTTGAGGTCATATTCCCTTTTTATAAATCGATCGGGTGTATAATTAAATGTGAGGGTTTAAGATTTTTGGAACATTTATTTTATATCGATAATGCAAATTATTCATTTTTAGCAGGGACCTTAACTTGAGGATACTTGAATCAGACTTTGTAATAAAACACAGGACATCCTCTGCAAGCATACAAATCTTTCGTTCCTCACCTCTGATCATAATCCGCCTTATCTCAGAGTCCTCTCTAATTGCGTGAGCTAAGGGTTAAGTAAATAACGCCAATAAAGTGGGATTCAGGAGGCCCTGTCGTGTCCCTCTTTCCAGATGGATCGTTTGTGACAAGGTCCCATTAACCCTGATCTGATTCTTGCTGTTGGAGAGGAATAAAAGGCTTTAATGTATTTAATTAAATCTTCTTTTAAACTAAGTCTTGCAAGGACCCTAAAGATATTGCCAACTCACCAAATAAAAAGCCCTTTTTGGCAACTAGGCTGACCAACATTGCAGTGATGTTTTCTGATGTAAAATGACTTATCAGTTGAAGTGCTCTCCCTAAGTTATCTTGTGTCTACTGTATCTATTTTATACAAATCCCATTTGATCCAAATCTACCAGATGTGGAATGATAAGCTCTAGCCTCTTGGATAGGATTGAAATAATTAACTTTTTTCAACCTATGGTTGGGGTGTTCAGGGTGATGTCCAGTGTTAGTTTTTCACCGCATTTTAAAAGTATGTGAAAATATTCCTTTTCAGACTTATCTGATCAGAGCACCTGCGTCCGCATCTTTGCTGTTTCCCCTATATGGCTTGTTGAAAATAAGGAACAAGACTTGTTATGGTTTTGTTTTAACAATGGCTCTTTTCTTGTCACCCACCTTAAAGTCCAGATTTGTGGAGTGTGTGACTTGTAATTTCCCTGTTTCTCCCACCTGAGCTACAGTTCTCTTCAGCTGCTCCAAAGTAACTATGGGCCTTGGCTGCTTCTCTGATAATCGCTCTCATGCCTGGACTCACAGTTCAGGCGGACAGCCTCGTCTTGGATGAGTTTGGAAGGTTTGTCTTACTCTTGCAGAATATAGATACAACAGTGCCCAATTAGATGTTTGAAGCTTGGGATACTGTTTTATGACCTAACCCTGCTTTAAACAGCTTTCTGGCTGGATTGTTTGGCATTGTGCTGCTCAGTCTCTATAATGCTGTTTCTTCACCAATGTTCTCTAAGAAATACTGAAATTATATTTAGGTGGGTTCCATTTATGGGTTAGGTGAGCTTGGAAAGCCACAGGCTACAGTGGATTTCATAGAATCTTTCAAAAGGAGGCTGAATAAAAATGTATGTCACAGTTCAGATTTTGTATTCGCAGTAGAAGTACCAGCAGCAGTCCGTGTGTTGCCATTTATGCCCTGCTGCTTTCCCTTTTTGTTGGCTTAAAACACGTGACATGTTTGCCACATTGGTACATGGGAATAACTTCAGCTGCCACAACCTCAGATAAAATCTAATTTAGTCAAGAAGGGGCGGATTTCAGATGTAAGCCCAGTGGAATGCAAACATGTTCCACTTCAACGTGCTATTATCTCACCCAGCTATCCAGTCAGGTTGATTGTTTTCATATTTTTGAATGCGATTGTGGAGTTATGTGTCTTCTCTATTAAGCAGCCAAATAAAAAGTAGTTTCACGGAGGGAAGTTTGTCTTTATATTATTCAATAAACCCAAAAATTGTTTCCCTTCATATTAAGTCAGAACGCCATAACTTTATTCAGCGACTTAGCCCACGTCACGTGCGGAACCAGCTTTTTATCAGTACATCAAAACACTTCCAGCAGAGCCTGCTGCTGCCATGGTAACAGGGTATTTTGTTTGGTTAGTCCTGTAAAAAAATATTTTTGAGATGAGCACACAAGTTAGCGAGTTTCGGATGTGTTTTTTTTTTTTCCGGTGCAGTTTAAAACAATTACGTCATTGTTTGCAACGTTTTAATTCGACGTTGCTGACCGGAAGTTGTGTCGTTTGCATTTCCAGCATCCCGCGATTAAAACTCTACGCGTCGAGAAGGACGATGAACTGCGAGTCTTCGACGGGAACTGCGTAAGTGTCTGATGTAGCTGCTGGTTGTGTTTTCTAACGGAGATGCGTAAAACTGAGCTGGTGTTTAACCCTCAACGTGCAAAGGATGCAACAAGTGTTTGAAAGCCGGGGGCACCTGCGCAGTCTCACTATGAACTGCGTGCAAAACTTTACTTTCTCCACATTACCTGTTATAACCAGGTGTTCACGTAGAACTGACCAACTGGGGTGCTTGACATTAACTCTTATTTTGCAGTGTTAAAAAGGTACAATTTTACGCTTCCGTACAATTTAACCTAAATTTAGTTAAAATTGACTCGATATTTTGACAGTTTGCAGCTGTTGACACCCGCCTCCCCCCATTACGATTTAAAACAACACATAATCCTGTTTTAGTACGTTCGAGTGAAAGAAATTTCATTAACAATCATTTTATACACATTTAAAGACAACATAATGCTGCTGTACCATAAAATCCTTGAACGCACTCAGAAAACTGTAATTATATATATATATTTTTTAATGTCTGGTGGTAACTGGTTTATTCTAGATGAACAGTAAATTTCATAAGCCATTTAATATACTGTCCAAAGTGACAAAGCCTCAGTGCAAATAACAAAGAGTACTATTCTGCATGTTCAGAAATCTGTTGAGTCATTTTATAAGGAGTAGCTATGTACTAAATGTCCAGTCTTATTAACCACACAAAGTATACATTTACAATTAGTATGAAGGGGTCAGTTATCACCGAGGTATACCAATGTTTTTAAAAGTTATGGTTTCAAATTAGGTAAAGTTTTCCTTCATATCCATGTCCGGTTTTAAGAGACTTTGGGACCCTGGGCTAGGGCAAGAGTTAGGCACCCTATTCATATAGGCTTATTTTATACATATAAATTACAATAGGCTAATAGTAAGTTATGCATAAAGTTTACATTTTATGGGCCTTATCCAGTGAAAGACACAGTATATACAAACTGGAATGACATTTGTTTTTTTTAAAGGATTACTTTTAGAAATGTCTTTTCCTCATCTGTAAGAAACATAGTGTGGCACAGCACTATCCCTTTCCCTTTCTGCTGCTGTGCACGGCCAGTCAGCAGGCTGAAAAAAAGGCTACACATTTCTCTCATTTACAACAGTTTACATTGCAATGGGAATATTCCCAGCTGCTATAGGAACAGAGACAGTCATGGTGTGGAAACTAAGGGAGCGCCACCTATCACCCTTATCAAGGGTAACCATGTTTTAAAACTACAGTTGTGAGCAAGCTGAGGCTTGTTGTTTAGTAGCAGACTTCAGGCTTGCTACCAGAAGGCTTGATAATTAACCTGCTAACATCAGCTTATTAAACCTGTGCTACTTTGAAAATTGCAAAACAGCTAAAAAAAATAAATAAATAAAATAATAAATGAATAAATTACTTTTGGCATTATTAGTAGATATTGTTTAACATTCTGATATTATCATAGGTATAATTATCAATGTTATAATATTTTTATTGCAGTTTGAATGGTCACAGTTTTTTTTTTCCTTTGTTTTGCAAATACCATGATACCACAGGTTATACACCTAGAATCTCATATGGACCTGTCCCTAACCAGCAGCACACAAAATTAGGCTTGTGTTTGCCTACTAAGACTTGCTTTATTACATAGCTGTTACCTAAAATGTCCTTAAATGCTTCTACAGTCACACTAAAAAGAAAGTACACACTATCAAATTTTAAAAAGATTTAAAGCTAACCTTTAAAGCTAACACACCAAAGATTCCACCATATCATGATTTATTCTACAAAAATGTACAGTACTTTACTAGTACTGCACAAACAAAATAGATTTATAGCATGATAGGTATGTCTTATCTGTTGTGCCTTCCGTTTTCGTGGGGAACTCATTCGTTTCCTCCCATTCATATTTTGGTGTACTTGTTCTGTCGGCTTTTACCTTTTCTGTCCTACTTCCTCTATTTTACCCTATGATTTGGTTCCCTTTTTTTGACATAACAAATTATTGTCATTCTCTCCCATAACTATATCTTTTACATTTAATTAATCTCTGTTGAAAGTGAAAAAAGGAAAACATTTATGGAAAAGTGGAGATGATTGGAGAAAATAACGTTCAACAGGAGCAAAGTAATGCCCATGCTTGAAATAGATTTGGCCCTGCATGAAAAATACAATGTTTTTTCTCTCAGAAAGCAGCAGATCTTTCGTCATTACACTGGAATCAAAAGAGAAGTGCCACAAAGAGTTTGATTGCATCATTGTACTATCCACAGACCAAATTCCTTTTGTTCTGACTAATTTATTCAGCTTCTTGACAATAAATAAGATTTTTTGTGTCCAATATAAAAACAAACATTTTTTTATGTGTTTAATATTAACTTTGTCACTAACTTAGATAATGTCATTTTGTCTTAGCGAAGGGCCCAAATACTAAGAGTGGGTGAGGCAAAAACAGAGTTTTTAATAATGACAAAATAAGAAAACGTAAGCTTACAAGGAGAACCGCAGGAGGAACTGGTCATGGTGATCAGGTGATTAACATGCAACACAGAGTCATGGAATACCAAACAGTTTAACAGCGGAGAACAATGAGAGACCAAGAGCTTAAATACTGAGGCAGGTGTAGGAAATGAAAAAAAGAACCAGATGTGCTAATCAGAGGAAATGTAGAGCAGCTGGGAAAGCTGGGAAGCTAACAGAGAGAGATTAATGAACACAAATGGACTAAGAAACTAAAGATAGTAAGATATTAAATAATTCCAATAATAGAAAAGAACAGAAAACAAGAATACACTTACAAACTAAATACTAAGGATGGAAAACAAAGGTTTGTTTTAAATAATTTGGAATGAGGCCCAATTAGCTTTAAAACTAATTAAAGGTAGAGTTGATGATTTTTCTGGAAGACAGTGAGAAGGAAATGGGGAATAGTCTTTTTTGAAGTGTTTGTACTATATCTGGTTTCATCTGTGCCTTTTTTGGGTTGTAAAATTATCTTCACGTCTTGCAAATATGTGCCGGGCTCTCATAGAAGGGAGCTATACTTAGGCAGCATCTTGCCTTGTAATTAGTTTTGAATGCCGTTTTTGACTTGGCTTCGCTACCGTGCAATGTAACACTGATGCCTGTTTGACTTTCTTTTTGGTTTTCTAGTATGTTGCTGTTTTAAGCCAAATAAATGGACATGCTTTGTTTTGTGAACGCAAAGATCAACTGTGTGCATGGTGTGTTACTGTAATTAAGCTCTATATGGTCTCAATTTTTGAAGTAGATCTAATCCCAGGTTGAATGCTACATCCGCAAGAGTATCCCAAGAATCTTCTGTAAGCCTGGAGCCAAAACATACCTAGTATCCAACTAGGATCCTGTATATGCCTGCTAGCTACAGGATCGTAAATCCTCAGGTGTTCCTCTAGAGGTTAGATCTGCAACTATTGGCAGCACAATAAGTACTGTTCTTGTCAGTTTTATCGTGTCTCAATTTATGCTCTAGAGGCAATTGGACCCCCACCCTCCCCCTATCTCCTTTTTCTAATTGCTTTTTTCTGAGAATTAAACCTGGCTGCCTCAGCCGAAGAAGGGTAATTTACTAGAACTGAGGCAAGGTATTACAAGGAAAATCACTGCGTTCAAGTGCTGTGAGTATATTGCCAAGAAAGTTAGGTGTGTGATTTCAGCCTAAGCAATAAAGCCATCGACCCTAAAGCTTGAAGACTTCATTGTCTCTTAGCTTTGTTGGACATTTACGTGGGAAAGCTTTACTATAATAGAGTACCATCACAGACACATGCCAGAGTGAACTGTAAAGCTCAATAAATCGTCCTTTGTAACGAGTGTATTCTGCAGCTCATGTTAAAGGTAGATACCCATGTTATATGGGTATAACAAAAAGACCAAAATCCAGTTGATTATGATAAAATAAGGCTATATACTCCAAGCGTCCATTCAGATAGTGTTCCATTGTTATAAATATTCACAAAAGGCTTTATTTACTAACAAACTGAGCAAAAACAAAGAGTAAAACAGCAAAATAATAACTAATACGCCAACAGGACGTGATAATCTTTCATAAAAACATTGTCTGCAACCAGAGTAGCTCACTGATGTGTACATTAACAAATGTCAAATTACATGGCTTTGCAGCTTTGAATATTTATTCAGCAAAGTTAAAAAAAGAAATTAAAATGGCTGTGGTTTAGAGGGCAGTCTTCAATAAGGTGGAAACCTGTTGTGCAGTTTTAAACAAAGAAAATGCACCCATCTGATCTTTCTTTTGACTATATTTGGACCTCTCAGCAAAGCTTCATCAAATGCATCCCTGTAGCAGGTTGGAAATGATGCATGCTTAGTATTGCTTACTAACCGTAAAACAAAAAAAACACATATGTTGGCCTCACCCACTGTCTTCGCAGGCAAACAATGCTAAAACAACAATTTAGAAGGTAAAGCTTAACATGAAAAAGAATCAGAATTCACAATATTCTCCGTCTTAAGTTTTCTGCTGGTTTTGGACCATATTAGTCAACCAGAAGAGATTTCTGTCTCACTGGTTTTTCCAGCTGATCTGTCTTCATTGGCCTTTTTTTGGCCTGGTATATGCTTTGCTTTGGGGTTGTTTGAATGTTGATGTCAGACTGAAGTCTTTTGGGTCTAAGGTCAGTTTCAGCGTCAGCTTTTCTACAAAGGTTTCCTATTGTTGTTCCAAATGATTGAAAGAAGCAACATGTGATTGACAGTAACAAAAAACAAAACCTAACAACAAACTTGGTAATTGTGATCTGCAATACGGTTCAATATGGTGCATTGCTTTAACAGGCAGCTTGCTTAAAAACGTTTTTTACAAGACAAAACTGACACAGTATTTTAAACCAATGTATTGTAATGGATGAATTAGACTTGGGCGAGTTACAATTATTAAGGTATAACAATGTCTTAACTAGTTATAGTTTCTAAACGGGAAAAAGAAATCCCTGTTACCATTACGGTAATCTAGTATCAAAGACAAAGAGCCTCTCTGCTCTTATTAAAAAATAATAAATTCATCTGTTTGAAAATATTTTCTATCGGAAAAAGTATCAATTGTCATGGCATGAAAAGTAAAAGAGCTCATCTCATCACTCTTTTGAGAATATCACTGTTTTAAGACTACAGACAGCCAACTGGTTGCAGGCTACATGAGCAGATAGCCCAACCAATTCCACAAATGATATTAGACCATTTTGCTTATGTTAGATTTAAGAACAGAGAAGCAAAAATTATCAATTTTGTACACTTGAAAGCTTGCACTAAATGTAGAAGGCGGCTTCTCCACATGATTGTTTAAGTTAATTTATCGAGGCCAGAACAACAAAATAGGTGTAATAGATATCATCATTAACGGCAATAATGCATAATATGTAGTGATTTTATCAGTGCTTTTAAAATACTTACACTTTTTTATTTATAGTTGTTGAAGTGTGAAAATGGTTTATACTTTTATGCAAGATTATAATACTGTAAGTATTATGCGGTATTATTATACTGTCTTTCCTACTCATCCATTGAAGATAATACAGCATTTTATTAGGAGAAACACTCACGCATGTTTATTCATTATCTCTTTTGGAAGAGTAATGGAAAGTAATGTGTAATGTCTGTTTTTTCCTTTGTTGTAATACATGTAGCAAACAATGCATTTTAAATATTATTTTCCTTATAATATATATCATATAGTTACTTGGATATTTAACTAGCATTTGATGTGATCACAGAATTGACATCTTTACTATGTAAATAGGTGTTAGAAATACCAAGACTACCGATTACAAAAAGTGCAGGGGATTTTTTATTGCAAGAAAGAATAAAAAATCTTAGTCATAGATGTAAAAAATCAATAAAATAAAAGTTAAACTTTCAGTTTTCTGGTTTTCTCTCCCTCTATATTTTTGTTTTACAATGAAATGCACTTCCGGCCCAAAAAGTCCTCCCTTCTTTTTCATTTTTTTTTTATCTTCCTCTCTTAAAGCGCATGAAAGAAGGGAGTGGTGTTTGGGCAGTCATGTGACTTTTTGTCCGAAAACACAATTGCCGGTGTTTGCCATTGGCCGGCTTTCTTTGAAAGAGCGTTGGTTTCCAAGGTGACGGGGGGAGAATGGCGGCACCGCTTTGCCTTTCTCCGCAGCTGCCCCCCTCCCCTCCGCATTGCCCTGAGCCGGTCTCCCTGACACTGCAGCCTGTTGTGGTGGATCAGGTAGCATGTGAGAACGACACAGACACAGACAGTCCTAGAGTTTCCTCGCTCTTCCTCCTCTCGCTCTTCCTCCTCTTCTCATCAGAAGGGCCCTCATACAGACTATTAGATTGCAGGAGGTGAGTTAAACAAATGTGTTTTGCTGTAATTGCGTTTGAGCTTCTCTCGCTTAACATGAGGCTGAAGTTGTTTTTTTTAGTATCAAAACTAAAACAAATAGAGAATGGAGTGCAACCAGAACAGCTGTTTCAAGCTTTTTATAGTTGAATCGGTCCTTCGTTCAGTTGTCATAGTTACCGCATCATTTAACTATTATAACTCTGACCCAGTCATGTGAAACCATGTAGATTTGTTTCCTCATGATAGGACACACATATATTCTAGTTTAAAGTTAAATAAAAAGTACTGACACATGGAATCAGTAGTTTGTATGTCGTGTGGTGTTGGTCTGAAACGTGCTGCTTTGTTATTTCCCATAAGTCTCTGATGTGATGCAATACTGCTTATATACCTTTAACAAGAAAGTGATGAGACAACCAGCAGCTTAACTAACCATTACTGTAACATCATTTAGGGGGGAAAAAGGCTATGAAGGAATAGCCAATCAGTTTAGAGCAGCTGCATACCAATATGGCTGTATAAGTATTTATTACACAAAGAATTTACATTTATTTTTGATAATATTCCAAATGGTTTTGAATGTCTTGAGTTTCATTTAGTCTTATTATTATTTCATGATAGTTTAATCAGCAGACTCATACCTTAAAAGCAGTGGCGTACGCTCAAAGTCACAATGTGGGAAACCACTTCACCTGAAAGCTGAAACATCATCAGCTGTCGTTGGCACATGACAAAGTCTTGTGCATTTAAAATATTTTTAGGAAATGCAATGTATTGTTCAATGTATTATATTTGCGAAACAGTAGGTAACAATGACACCAAACAAATTCATTTGTACATTACATCAAACTTGCTGTGACTGTACCTGTGTTGAGCGTTTAATATTTTGGATAATGAAATACGGTGCAGATTTTACAATTCTGAGGTAATTGGCATTTATTTTGTAAAAAAAAACAACAACACTTGGGACATATCATAAGTATCATAAGGACAAGATAGTTCTAGTCCTTTACTATCATCCTACAGCACAAAAAAGGATCAGGAAATGTAAGCTTCCTTCCATGAATGATAACAACACAGATCTAGCACTACCAAACTGGGGTAGTGGTGAAATGGGATTCAACCGGTAAGTGCAAAACGCAGTTAGCAATATTGAGCATATCCACCCTAATGTACTGCATAGTTAATGTCATCTCCATATCAGTGTGCATAATATCAGTATCACAGAGAAATGACTGGATTGAAGTAAATTTTACCTCTTTTTATCAATACTATGGTACTCCTAAGCTGGGTCTGTGGTATGTTGCAATAAACTCAAAGCCGTCTGACATTTAAACAGCAGAGATGAGTACTGTAGTTGTTCATTTAATGCAAGTCATATAATTATTGTGACTTTTATTAATAATATCGAAGATGACATGTTTTTCTGATACCATACAGCACTAATGGCACTCATTGGTAGAGCCAAATGGACCATATTTTAAACTAAGACTGAAAAATACTATGTTCAATTTGTCTCAGACCTAAGAGCTTTGATCTTGAAATGATGCCATGACTACTTTAAGTCTGTTTAAGTTGCAGTTCTGAAACCCAGTGGGATTTATCTATTGTGCTCCGTAACCAGCCTATATACGATTACCAACGGAAATCTGTAACAACATATTATGTTTTCAAACAGTCAGGAATCGATTTTTACAGATTGGAATTGTCGGGTGGTATGGGATATTGAGAGACAAACTGTCAAAGGTGCACGTATAAGGGCAATGTCTACAGCTTTTACTGTTTCTTATGCACAGCAGCCATATTCAATCTGATCTGGGAGTTTATCTCTGACTTTCCAAGTTGGAATGCCCTCCTCAATATGGCTTCCATTTAATCTTTCCAACTTGTAACTTTGAAATGAGATGCATGGTGTCCAAGACCTTTCTGCCTGGAGTTTGCCTGTTCTCCCAATGCACATGTAGGTTCTCTCCATGTGCTCTGGCTTCCTCCCACAGCCTAAAATCATGCACATTAGCTGAATTGGTCTCTCCAAATTGGTCTTAGGAGTGAGTGTGTCCGTGCATTGCTGTTTGACCTTTGAGTTTCTGTGTGAGGGCTGGAATATACCCCTCTTCCACCACCACCACCACCACCACCACCACAAAGCAACCGTAACAAGGAAAAAGTGGCTGCAGACAATAAATGGATGTGTCGGCATTTTGCCAACGTCTCATTGTTTATAAATCATTGATCAACTTCTTTTTTTAACAAAAAAAAAAATCAATTTCATTTTTAAACAAATTATCTGTGACAGGCAGAAGTAAGATGCTGGGAAGAGCTGAAGCCAAGCACACATTTAGTCATCAATAGTAGTAGGCAGTCGATATTCTGTGACATAAGATCTCACATTTCTTGATATTAATTTTCATAACTCCTGACAGGATCTTGACTAAATTTAGTAAATTTGACTCTGCTGACTTGCTTAAAAATTGATTTACTTCAGATCTTTACTGATCTGTTGATGCTTTTTATACTTTCAGTGTGTTAGAACCATTGAGTTTCCAACAAAGTAGTTTCTCTTTTGGCTAGAGTTCGGCACTAAATCCACATAAAGATATCCAGAGACTAGATTATATTTCTAGTGATATTTAGTGATATTTCTCCTAAATGAGAGCTGAACAGTGTCTTTATTTATTTATTTATTTATTTATTTCTATGAAAGATTCAACAGCTGGACATGATCCCTTCTCCACTCGTCATGGCATGGACACAATGAGGCTTCTGTTCAAGAACTGTGCAGCTTTGAGAGGGTTTTCTGGCACAGCTATCGTCCTCAAGTGGTGTCCTTTGAGCTCCCTGTCTTCGTCCCAACCAACCAGGTGGCGGCAGCTATGTTTGGTTACCGTGGCAACTCTTGAATCTGACTCCCGAAACCTCCCTCAGGTGCACTTTATCAGATGACCTGCGCACTTCTTTGAACTTAGACGCTTGGCACAAGCTAGCTTCAGTCTATTGGCACTTTACTCCCGGACTGACAAGTAAACAGCCAGACTACCCCTGTAAAGGATGGCAAGTCTTTGTCGTTTTCTATCTACCACAAAAGTGTGGAAATGTTGGGATTTTTTATCCCTTAGGTCCCGTCCAAAGTAATTCTAAACAAAGAAATGAAAGTCAAGCTCAGTTGACTCATTTGATTAAACCTAACCATCTTCCAACTACATTTAGAAATCAATGGAAGCCAATATCCATCCATTTTCCGAACCGCTTTATCCCTCATGGGGTCGCGGGGGGGGTGCTGGTGCCTATCTCCAGCGTTCACTGGGCGAGAGGCGGGGTACACCCTGGACAGGTCGCCAGTCTGTCACAGGGCAACACAGAGACAAACAGGATAAACAACCATTCACGCACACACTCACACCTAAGGACAATTTGGAGAAGCCAATTAACCTAACAGTCATGTTTTTGGTCTGTGGGAGGAAGCCAGAGTACCCGGAGAGAACCCACGCATGCACAGGGAGAACATGCAAACTCCATGCAGAAAGACCCAGGGGTGTACTCAAACCCAGGACCTTCTTGCTGCAAGGCAACAGCGCTACCCACTGTGCCACTGTGCAGCCCCGGAAGCCAATATGTCAAAGTTTTTTTCTTTTCTTTTTAGCTTTTATTTTGAAAACCCAAACATCATATTTGAATGGAAAGGCAATATAACTTATCTGTATTTATTCAGCAAAAATTTGTTCAGGGAGGTTTATTGGTATCAGGCAGTAGTTAATCAAGTTGTCCGGACTGAGGCTGGAAATGAATGAAACTAACGTAACATATAGTTTTCCCACTATAAAACAAAATGCCGCTGTCAGGTTTTCAATTGGTTTTGCAATTGTGATTTGACTGGATATGATTCACCGTTGCAGCAACACAACTTTCGCATTCTGTGCAGGGGACTTGGAGACATTGTAGTATTGCTTTGGACGACTAATGCGCTCCACGGTGGATTTACACGTCAGGTGTGTGACTGCTGTGCCTCTGTGTCTCAATAACTGAGGTGACACCAGCAGAATATGGCGTTTTACCAGTGGTGAGCACGTGTGGGAAACAATTAAATGAAAACCATTAAAGAGAAAGATTTAAATAGATTTAAGTTCTGAAGATGACCGTTATCCTTTTCACCGCTCGATGTTGCCTCATCAGTTGTTAACTTGGCTAAAAGCTTTAAGCCTGAAATGCCATAAGCAGGAACTCTTCCTCTGTCACTGCTGTATTCTTTAGGTAAAGAGCACATCAGTTTATTTATTTATTTATTAAGACTCCATGACATAATCTGTTAAAACTTGCTCATCCAGAATAGTGTATACTAAAATCAATAGATCAAATCTTTTTGTTCGCCATCGTCCATTTACTGTCTACCCTTACAACCTGCTCTTACATCAGGGGATCAGGATGTTCACTTTTCAGAAATAATATTTGTGAAATCATGCATTAAAAAAAATAAATTTCTTGTATGCGACCTCATTTTTAATGATAATCACACAGTTATTGAAAATGAAATACCCCTATGGCCTTTTACTTTAAGATACTTTCAACTAAGATGTAGGATTGGATAAGGGCAATGAG
Organism: Fundulus heteroclitus; assembly: GCF_011125445.2. Taxonomy (NCBI): domain Eukaryota; kingdom Metazoa; phylum Chordata; class Actinopteri; order Cyprinodontiformes; family Fundulidae; genus Fundulus; species Fundulus heteroclitus. The sequence continues at coordinate 25,278,659 of NC_046362.1, read as the reverse complement.
GTTTATGAATTAGGGCTATGAATTCTCTGTTTTCGTTAAGTTCATATTAAATGACTAAAGAGTCGGCGTGAGCAGGAAGTCGGGTTGGACCTTGTGTCATTGATCCACGGTCTGGTATTGTATTACTGATGCAACCAGGTGGAAACTGGCGCTGTGGTCTTGTTGTCGCCTCTGACTGGCTGCCATGATGTCACCGCTGCTGACCCGACAATCCTGACATTCCTTCTGGTTGTGTTTTATGCCAGCGCGGAGCAGAATTTGCAAGGGACATGTGGGAGAGACGCAATGACTTGCACACATATGGCCTTTGTCTAAGCGCTGATTAATAATCCGGCATATCCGTCGACAAACACACACGTCATTAATTCAGTCTCATGCTCATGCCCCCTCAAGCGCGCACTCAAGAACACTTGAACCTGAATAGAGACGGTAATGGCAGTCTCACCGGCCTAGTTAAAATTCAACCCATCTTAAAGTGCCTGTGCTTGAAACTCTGGCAAATCGGTTATGCATTCACTCAGTACTTTTAACTAAAATGTCTGTTATTAGAATGCCATGATTAAAGAGATCCATCTCTATTGTGAGCCAGCATCATCATGCGTTCGTGTGTGCAAGCACTCATTTTTTTTCTGTCCTTGTGTGTGTTTGTGTGTGTGTGCTTAGAGTGTATGATTGTAAGTACAAAAGACATGCTAGCTGTAACACGGCTCCAGCTTTGCTTTGATCCTGTAAAGCCACTGGAGGAAAGAGACGACAGGCCTGCTGCAGTGAAAGCTTTTAAAGGCTGTTGTTCCTGCAGGTGTTTACATTGGACGGATTGTTCTGTCCCATAGACACTCAGTACAGACCTGGAACAGATTAGTAAGGTAAACAGCATTAAAAACTGGGAGGACGACGGTGGACATGGAGGATGAATAGTTTTGTTTATAGTTTTAGAAAATGTATTTCATTCTTCACAAAACAATACAAACACAATACAACTTATAACATCTGAACGAAAAGGAGCAGTATGAAAAAAATCTTAGTTTATCTGCCCCCTTACAAAAACAGTTAAGCCAATAATGACAAACATCGGACACAAAATCGGCGGCAGGCCGACCAGCAGCTGATTTACAAACAGCTATGTGAACATTTCTTAAGTTACGCCTTCATTTCATTTCTGAGCATTTATATCAAGCTCAAAGAACGAAAACAATTTCACCCTATTCATTATATTTTCTTAACATTGTGTCTTTTTCCAAACACATTAGTTGATTTAGCTTTTTTTAATTTCTTTCTCCAGACTGTTTCATAAACTAACTCCGTACAAAGAAACACGTCTCTCCAGTACTTTAGTTCTAGACCTTGGTTTTACAAATATTTCACAACCTTTTAAATTATAATTACTTTGCCTTTTTTTCCAAATGTCTTTCGGCTATTACTTGGTAAACATGTTGCACGAGATTTGCACATAAGCTTCCAAATACTGCAATCGACTAAATCACAAAATTTTAATTCAAAACTGTAATTCAAAGAATAATGGATTTGATGGATGTCTATATCAACTTCCACTTACAATTCTTATTGCCCTTTTTTGTAAAATGAAAACTAATTTTTATGTATGTTTTATATGTATTTCCCCATATTTCTATGAAATAAGTCAGATATGGAACAATCAAAGAATTATATGGTAGATAAAGTGCATTGTATTCAATTAATCTTTTACTTTATATAACCAAGCAATTATTTTAGCCATTTTTGTTTTTACACCGTTAATATGCGATTTTTCAGGAAATATTTTCGTCAATAATAACACCCAAAAGCTTAACTCACTCTTTCGGTTTTAGTCTATATCCAGAGATAGTTCAGAATTTCTGCCACCATCACCGAATACCATGAAATAAGATTTATCAAGATTGAGGGATAGTTAATTTACTCTAAACCACTGCTTACTTTTTTCCAGTTCTATTTAGACCACTTCTTTCACATGTTCTTTATTGTCTCCTGAATAGAAAAAAAAGTTAATGTATTCCTCTGCAAAAGAATACATTTTAACAGAAATTGAAAAACTGATGTCTCTGCAGAAACATGTTTGGTAACAAAGTGGAGCTGGTTGATTCTGGTGGAGACAGGTTGGCTGGGTGTCAGTAAGTGTGTTTAGGGTGGGCTTGCAAAGCTCTTTTTTCACCTCTCACCTTTGACCCCCACCCACCTGATAGCTCTCCTCTTAATAAAGCCAAATTTCCTCTCCAAACAGAGCCCCACTTCCCTGGGCTTTTGTTCTTCAGATCCTCGTTTATTTCTCAGGTTGCAGATCCTAAGTCACGCGTTATGTCTCTCAGTGGACGTACGTTTGTGTGTCTTTCTTCAGGGAAATCCTGTGCTTGGACGTGGAGCAGACGCTCGTGGCAGTCTTATTGAATCCACTTCCTTTTGTTCTTTGAGAGGTGGCACTTCTTGCATGGGGCAGCAGACAGGAAAGAGTGAAAGACACTATTGGGCCTGTCATCAGCGACCCATCTTTGGCTGGAAAGCTGAGGTCTTTCTGACAGTCCCAGCTTTCTGCTTAAGCTCGTTTTATCCTATTCCCATTTGCAGATAGCAACAGCACAGGACGGCACCGTGTGACACTAATGGTGCAGCGTTATCTCAAGAGACAGCGAATTCTCCGAGAAAGTGACTTTAGCATCCAGAGGGTGGCTGGAGAAATCTCTGGCTTAAAAAAAGTGGATGAAATGATCATTCCGGGCCTGTTTTGCCCCCAAGCTAGCTGCTTTTATCTTATTCACTTGAAATTAGAAAAAAAATCACAATTTTCTTTATTTCTTTTTAAATAGCCTTTCAAAATGCAACAAAAGGTCACACGAGAGCAATAGGATTGTTTTTTTAATAGTGACTGCTATGTATGAAGCACGTACAGTTAACACATAAAAGAGAAAAAAATGTAATGTATGTGATGTTTACCAGACCAACAAACACTTTTTTATAGGTTTTAACTGGGATTGAGACGTTTAAATCAGGTGGACAACTGCCCTGGTTCACCATTTCTTGTTGGTAAAGTAAAATCCTACTGACTTGCAATGCTTTCAAACCATGAACTTCCTCTCGAGGCAGGTTTCTGAGAGGAAAACAAACGTCTTTGTCAGGTCTTAAGGTTTTGCTACATGTTAACTTGCCAATCACCTTAGCTGGTAAACACCATCCTGTCATTATATGATATACAAGACACAGCTAAACTTCTAAAGTAGCAGTAGTGGTCTGACCATAATGAGACATCAGTGCTTTATTTAGACTTGTTTGGCATGACCTTTAGTCGCTTGAAAACCAGTGTCAGCGTATGTTTGGGATTTTTAAATGCTTTTCAGAATAGAGCCGCTGTTTCCAGTCCTTCCTTTGTCCTCGTTTTAGGCTTTTAGTCCCTAATGCCCACCTGTTGAAGGTTGTATTTAGCGAAAGACTGAACAAATAGATAAAGTTATGAATTGGGTCAACTAAAAAAAAAAAATTGGAGGATCTTTAAGGGAAACTTTAATGCTTTTCAGTGTTGGTGAATAATGACAAAGTCCCCCTTTTCTGCTTCACTCAACACGCCCATACTCAAGCAGACAATTTCTTTGTCTCAGAGCCTCTTTTTGACTCATCTGAATGGAGTTAACCTGGGCTCACCACTGTTAGACACTCGTTCAGGTATTAACTAAGTTCCATAATTGAACTAGTTGTTTTTTTTAATACATTTTCATGTAAAAACAGTATTTTCAGCTTTTTGTGAATAGGGTTAAATTCTTGTCATTGTTCACTCCGGCTTCTTTCCTGAATGCAGAGGGAGGGTTGGAGGAGGGGAAGAAAAGGGTTTGTGTTTCAGTCCCACAGAAAAGAGGGATGATATGTGGAGTTTGACAAGGGAGGGTCTGGTGAGTGTGGGGGGGGGGGGGGGGGGGTTCAGCCGAGGGAGGTGCCCTGAGGAATGCCTGGAAGGTGTCAGCAAAATCTCTGAGGCTTTGGACTGATAATCCTCTGGATCATAATACCCCTCCCTCTTCTTTAAATGAACTGAATGTGACGTAGGAGAATCATATAAGCCTGCCTGGGCCCGTAAAGTGTGGTTACTTCCCTAATACCCTGCTGTTAAAATGTCACCTTGGCTTGGCACCTTAGATTTTTTTCTCGCTATGGACTTTGGTACTTAAACCCTGCCTCGGGAGGTTCTTCCTCTCGGTATGATTTGAGCGAGTTGTTTAAGGGGTTTGTCTGACAACACAGCTCTTAGACGTGCCAAAAGCTTTGCTTTATAGACAGAACAGTGGAGCAGTCCACGTAGCTGTGAACTGACACTCGATGGGCCTCTGTGACTCAGCCCGTCTAAAAGCTGCAGCATTCTTCGCGGAAGTCTTTTGTTTGGATGATTTAGCTCATCTAATTAATGGCAATTAATGCCGGCCATCTATTTTTGGAAAACCTCTGCTTTATGCAATGTGCACACTGGTTATCAGGTGCTGTGGCTGCTTGGGCTCATTAGTTTGCTGAAAATACAATCTGACAGCAAATGGATTAGGGGGGAAAAAATGGAGAACGGCTAATTAGTCTTGATGGCCTTCTGGTGTTTAGTTAATGCATTATAGATCCAGAAATACAGTTTATAGTTTTACAAGTATATGTTTGAAACTGACATTAGAAATTCTTTATTTTATATCTGCTAAATATTTTTTTCTTCATTGTTTGTATGTGAGAGGTAGTTTATTCTGTATTCTCTTATGTGCTTGACCTGACAATGGAAACCAAGCAAAATAAGTAAAATAACCAGTCGGATATTAACCTAAGAGATCTCCAAGAGAAAATTAATTTGCCTCTATCCAACCCCTGATCCAGATATAGGAAAAAAAACTTTTCTTCCATAATTCATTTCTCTAGTGATGGTTAATAAAGTCATATTATAGTTTTATGTATTTTTTGAGAGATAAATCTCATATTATATTCAAGGCACTAACGGCAAAATACACATGGTATAGTGAATTTGCCTGAAGGTCAATTCGCCCTTCACCTTTTCATACCCCTATTTTGTACTCAGCTGTTCCCATTTGGTTCTGGCTTACTCGGATGTCTTACCTGGAAACAGACCAATTCACCCCTGTTTACATGTCACTTTAGTTCATTTCTCCACATTTTCTGGGAATTTAGAGAGAAAACCATTGTAAAATTACTCAAATATCACTTATTCTTTTTTTTTTTATGATTTAGTGAAAAGCTATATAACAACGTTGTTCTAATGAATGTGGTTCTGATCTCCCTTTAGACCTGTTTACTGATACAAAGTAGGATAGACAGAGTTTTTACAGGCCTACAGCTCTCATAGAGATTCAATTTTTTAACCACTTTTTTTCTGAATGCATAATGTATTGACTACTTTCAGAATTGAAAGACCATTAACCCAGTACAACTAAGTATTTATGAACAGGATTACCAACTTTAGCTTTAACGTTCAAACATTTAGAACTAATATAAGCTATTTCTTGTTCATTTATCAGTAATTTTATAACATATTGCTTAATAATATATAGATCTCATCTCTGTGGTTACAAAATTGTATTTTAATGTGACTAAAATTTAAAAAACTTCTCATTTGCATTTGTTCATGTTTTAGGTGTTAGAAAGTAAAAATGAAACATAGTTTAAATCTGTTCATTCATAAAGAAAAACTAGGTTGGTACTTCCCTATATTGTTTCAGAATGTAAGATGACCACATTGTAAAATGACTAAATCTTCACTCATGTACTTTAAAGCTGTTATTTCAGCTACATTTAACTCTGATGGTCAGAGAGCAAAGTGGCTGTGTTAGGCTGGGACTGCATTCTTCTGTTTGTCTGTGCTGCAACCTTCTCTGTCCCTGGCTCCCTTTTTAGTCCCTCACAGTAACAACAGAAACCAGGTGCATTTTAGATGGTTTGGGTGCGAAGCTTCAGTTTATATTGTTCTAACTGAAGTGAGGACGGTGTATTAGCCAAGTCTAAAGCAAGGCCAGAACCATTCATTATCGCTAACAGGACCCCACAGAGATCTGTGCGTAGGAGCCTGAAGCATTCACTGTCTGACTGACTGACTCATTGAAACACAGCAATCACCAAGCTCTCATATTTAAGGGTAAATGTCACAACTCGTTTCTGCATAAAGAAGCTAAAGTTTGTCCTAAAAGCGTTCTCCATTTACAGAGCTTCCCTTTTCAACTAGAACTCCATTTAATGAACATCGGTGAAAGCTGTATTTCCCATGTACAAACCAGCGTCCATTAAGACTTGCCCAAAAAGTTAATGCCACCATGATTTGAAATGTATTAATGCACAATACAGGTAGACAATAAGCAGGCTGTAGCATTTAACTTTAAATCATCAGTTGTCAAGATGCTTACTTGACTGTTAAGACTCTTAATGCTTTTCACACATGTAAAATCTGGGTACGAGAAGAGCAAAGTACAAAATGGCAAAGGGACAAAACCGCCAGCATAAAGGGAGGCTTATTTCTTTTTCATAGGCTTTTGCAAAGGCAGAATACTTCCATGTTTTGACTTGTTACCTAACTGTTCATTATTTAATGACCATTAAGTTATTTATTAGAGTTGCTTATCAAAAAAAAATCTCTCTTTATTGAGCTGTGACTGATTAATAAAGCATGTAACGGCTGTTAAACAGGTTTGTTTCAAACGATTGTGTAGCGCAGAACGACGGACTGAAGATTGCGGTCGAAACGTTCAAGATCAATAGATGGTAATGGCTTTATCTCCTCATGTTTATTCATTTGGTGTTTTTAACGCACCTTCATTTGCAGGTTACAGTTGTTTAAAAGCCGTTCACTCCTTTGCCAATACCATTGTTAAATAGTCTTTAGTTCCAGGTTTTGGATTAAGTAGAATAAAATGAATGCGCGGCTGGTGATTATTTGATTGTAAGACGGGAGGAGGCTGGAGGCGGGGGTTTTCCTCTCTCTCTGTTCCTTTGTTCTTCATATAAAGCGATTTGAATTACCCCGTGTATGAATAGTGCTGCACAAATAAACTTGCCATGCCCAGAAAAAGGAGAGATGTTAATAAAGAGCAGGGTCTCGCTCTCTCTCTCTCTCTCTCTCTCTCTCTCTCTCTCTCTCTCTCAGTCTCCGTGAGGGGCTCCCCGCACAATCTGCCCGTCCCATTGGTCACGCATTACTCAGCTCTGCATGTGTTTTTGCATTGGAGGGGGCAGCGAACCCAGGGTCACGGTTCGAGAATTTCTTTGAAATTATGGTTGAAGTTGAACACTTTCTACTTGTTTTCTTCTTCTTTTTTTATTTAAATGCACTGCTCTCTGCACTTGAGTGGTCAGGTTTAAGTCTAGCAGCTTGACTGTCCCTTTTTTTTTTTTTTTTTTTTTTTTTCTCTCTCTCAGGGCGTTGTCCAGCTCAAATGCTCATAGTTGCACACACTCTCTCCTGTTCCACCTGGTCTGTCGGACTATGACCTCATTCCAGGAAAAGGAAGAGCGAATGGCCTGACTGACTCATTTGTGTTATCAGCTGATTGTGTAACTGGAGGGCAGAACTTGGATGTCAGCTGGCTCAGGTTATTGACTGTGCAAACATTAGAGAGAGATACCTAAATATATGCCTCTTCAGTTTCTGCTGGGCTTTTCTATGAGCGTACCCCCCCCCCCCCCACCTCCCTCATTTGAACGAGAACTGCTGGATAGAAGAAGAATAGGAGAGGAAATTGATACTGGGAAGGAAGAAACTGCGCTTTCAAATACCTGAAAGAAGGGGAGGTATCTATCTGATCTGCCAGAGCACATGAAAAAAGAGGGTGGAGGGAAAGAGGAGAGTGACGGGGAGGGTGTGTTTCTGTGTGGGTGAGAGAGACAGAGGGAGGAGGAGCGGCGCAGGCACAGAGAGAGAGAGAGAGCAGTCACTGAGATCTCGCCTGTGGTGAGGACGTCCAGCAGAAGTGCATTCCTGAGGCAGCCAGCAACAAAAAAAAAAAAAGAAAAGCCAATCAGGACAAAACAGAGGCACCCTTCAAATTCCCATCTGACTGACCTCTGCTGGACTCACATGCTTCCTCACAGACTCACTGTCAGGCTTCCTCGCACACCAGCCGAACAGCCGGCACCGCTGGCCGGGGAGAAGGGGAGGCTTTCCCCGACGGAGGTAGAAGGAGGGAGAAAATAAAGGCAGACTGGAAATTTAAAACACTAAGAAGCAGCAAGGTGAGTGTAAGGGCTTCTTAAAGGAACTGGTTGAACGTTTGGTGATCCTGATTCTGTCCGGTCTGGGCTGTGTGAATCTCTGTGTCAAGAAGTTTCTCTGAACTCAGCTGAGCTGGCTGCATTTCGCCGTATAAAGAGAAAGGGGCATTCTTATTAATGAGCCCAACTTAGTGCATGCGTTTCTGTGATGAGCGGGGAGACAGATCCGATTTTTTTTTTGTTGTGTCTTTTGCCGGGTTGAACCGTGTCTTTGCATGTACGCACCTGTTGAAGCTAGACCCGCCACCCGTGCACTTCTTGTGTGCAACAAAAGAACTCAAACCTGTTTGGGTTGAAACTTCGCTCTTTTTTCATTTAATTTTATCTCTCCCATTTTTTTCTATTTCCTATGTTTATATAGAGCATACAAAAGCCTAACCTCTGCTTACAAAAACTATAAAAAAAAACTACATTATTACACGAAAAAGCGTAAAGGCTTAAAGATGAATTAATTGAAGACATGAAGAGAGAGCTTGTTGCATTTTTTTTTATATGCTTTTTTAGGCACACATCCCAAATGCCAACAACATGCTAATCCAATGCACCAAATCACTCCAATTCAGTCTGTTTAAACACTGGCTTGTCTTTATGCATGGCTTAAGATCTTGTTTAAAAATTCCTGGCATGCTATGTGTCAGTCAGTGGAGCTCATTAGCAGGCTACACTTGTTATCCAATCAAGGTCATCGATTGGAACCCCAACCCCCCGTCTTCCCTAGGGGGTGATACCCCCCCCCCCCCTTTGACTGACAGTAGTATTTAAATAAAGATACCTTATGTTATCTCATTGTGTTTGCTTAGATAAAGTTGTTTCCGAGATACGCTGGTATAATAAATGGTAGTAAGGAGTGAAACAACTAAATCATACCAGTACGTCCATTACTTCAGTTCTGTTTATTTTACTAGTTTTAGTTCAATATGCGTGTTTCAGTATTTACTTTACAAGCAGGCAACACGAATACCACAAATTTTATGAATGATAAGTAAATTTAAGTTTACATTTCTTTTTCAGTAAAAAAAAAATTGAGGCCAATTTCCAAGATCTAATTTCAGCCATTTTTTAATTTTCCTGAAGAACAATAAGAACACCTTTCAAAATAGTTCCTCTAGCCTTTCTGCTGTTAGAGGTCATTTATTATTTAGTATTCAATAAAGTTGAATATTATTTAAAATTAATTAGTTTCGAGTAACCCAGGTCATTAAGTGAAACAGACTATATAGATTAAACAGCCTATAGATTATAGACTAATGTTTTCAAGCCATTATTTGTACTAAGTATGATTTTCCATTTATACCTAACAAAAAAAATTTAAGATTATAATATTACACCAGATTGATAAAAGCATTTTCAACCCAGCATTTGGAGCTTAATGAAATGTAATACTTTCTTAAAGGTATGTATACTGTATGACAAATAAGCCTCATAAAAACAAATACTCTAATTTATTGAATATGACCATAGATTAGGAGACGAGGCGATGTTACTCACCTTGAAAGACAGATCACATCTGTAAAACAAGATTTTAGGATTATTTTAAAGCTAAAGACCACTTTTTCACAGAGTTGACGTATTACACTTTCTCTAGACTTTTTTTATTTGTGATTAGTGTGATTAGCACGATTAGTTCAGTTAGCCTTAGAGATTTGGAAAAGGTTTCCAACATTTCCACATCCCGCATGTTCCATGACAGAGCAACGTTGCTGTACTCTGATCAGCCTTCCTGTTATCCACTGAAAGTCTTGCTCTCTCTTGCAGCCTGAATGGAGAATAACTATTCTCTTTATCAATAGCGTCTTACATCTCTATGGTTCCTCTGACTTCATTTTAGATCATCTGACCGAAACTGAAAATCCCTAACTTTGAGTCTTCTTCCCCTAGGAAAAGACTCTACCTTGAAAAGTGTTGCTGTTGCCCTTTTTTATGATGGGTGGACTGATCAGGGGGAAAAAAAGCGTTTTCTCTGTTTTCAATCAGGGGCGTCATTTGTTCCTTCTTCTTTAAAAAAAAAAAACAGAGAGATGATGATGTAATACCCTCTCCCTCTTTTTAGCATCCCTGCGAATATTTCACCTAAAGCGATAAACCAGCAGCGCGATCACCATGAAGTTGCCAGTAGCTGGAATACATCATAAAACTTTTAAACACTTTTTTTTTTTTTTTTTGCCCAAGTCTTGTTTAGTTTGCATGTCTCTTCTTCTCTGCTTCCCTCCCTTTATGTCCCCCTCACTGGTTCGATACTTATTTTCCATCGCATGAATGAGGCTGTTTAACACGGAGAGAGCAGAATGTCCCCTGAGAGGGCTTGTTCCTTGTTCTTCGCCGTGTTATTTTCTATGCACCTTTTTAATGCTTGAATACGCAGATGGACTCCCTCCTCGTCTAAAGCGGTCTCTATCTCTGTCAGCGCGTCTGTCTGTCACTTGGCTCGGACGGCGGGGAAAGCGGGTCTGCTTAAGCTCAGCAAGTTATCTTTCGGGAGGCTTGATGGGAACTTTCTGAATCACTCTTCAAGCTACGGAGTGACTTAATTTCTTGCCGTTCTTATCAGTTGCGTTTCCTTCCTCCCGCAGATGCTCTCGGGCACAAATCTAACGGAGGACGCTTTGACCAGCCTGCAAAAAGAATACGTTTGTGATCATTTCTTGCATCGCTTTTTTCCTCCCTTGCCGTCTTTACCTTCTTGCTTCCTTGCTCCCCCGGCGTCCTTCCCCTGCCTGTGCAACGTGATGGAAAGCAACGGCATGCTCTCCTCATGCCGGATCCATTAGGGATGAAAGCACACTGCAGTGATAAAAGATTGATCCAGTCCGCCTTGCATCACATTCTCATCCCTCACACCCTGCCTCTTCTTTCAACCCAAAGTCAACCCAATTTTCAATACATCAAAATCTTCGACACTGCTCTACATAAATCGTCCTCATCAAGTGTACAACTTTGGCCCACGCGATTTTATAGGCGAGAACACGTTGTTGTTCTTGCACGGGATGTTGTAATGTACAAGGTTACAAATTCTCAGGGATACAAAGAATATGAAATTTTATCAACGTCTGCAGTTACATTAAAAAAATGGGACAATTATTCTGGGCATTTCCCTCAGAGTTTTTTTTTGTTGCATCAAGATAAATATCGGTTAGCTAGCAGAACCCGTAAGATACTGGCATCCAGCCCAGCACACACAGGCCTTTCTTCACCTGTTTTATCCAAGAAGGCGAGAACAAACACCACAGACCTGTAGTTTCTCACCAGGGAGTCTGTAATTACTGAGAGGAAGGAGAGGATTTAGTGAAGGCATTTCACTGCAGCTCTGTATTCAGATCTTCAGCCTCGCGCATCTGAAAACTTTTTACGGTGTGTGCACTGAAATTTGTAAGAGCAAGCAAAAACTAGAGGGCATTAGACTTGTGATCACAGCTAGAAGTTTTGTTTTGTTTATGGTCTGTAGCTTGGCCTTGTTCTTTTGCTTCTGTTTAAGTCATCCTTTATTTTTCAGAAGTGGTATTGACTTAATTAAAGATCATAGAATGTGACACGGGCATTGCAAAAGTATTCATACATCTCAAGCTTTTTCCCATTTTGTCAACAACCCCAAACTCTGATGAATTTGGATGGGATTTTTGTGACGGACCAAGACAAAGTACTACATAAGTAAGGAAAATGATGCCTGTTTTAAAAATGTCTTCAACAAATAAAAATCAGAAAAGTATGGCATGCATTTGTGTTAAGCCCCTTTGAGTTAATGCTTTGTAGAGCCACTCTTTTTGCTCTTTACCTGCGTTGCAGGTAAAGAGGTTTTTGCCCATTTCTCCTTGCAAAACAGCTCAAGACCAGTCCGATTAGAAGGAGAGTATCTCCGAATATCGGTTTTACCACAGATTCTCATCTGGATGTACGTATGTTCTTGACAGGTGCATTCTAACACATGATGAAGGTTTGATTTAAATCACTCAGTTGCAGCTCTAGCTGTATGTTACGTGTCGTCATCCTGCTGGAAAGGGAACCTACTCGACCCATTTTCAAGTCTTTTGCCAACTCCAACAGATTTTCTCCCAGGATCGTCTGGTTTTTAGCTCTATCCTGTCGGCTCTGAGCCACTTTTCTGCCCCTTTCTGAAGAAAAGCGTCCTCATAACATAATACTGGCACCACTATATTTCATTGGGGTTGTGGTGTTTTCAGGGTAATGTGTGCTATTTTACACTTTAGTGTTTTGCCTGTAGGTCAAAAAGTTCCGTTTGGGCTTTTTGACCATAACACCTTCTTCCACGTGTTTGTTGTGTTCCCCTACTTGGCCTGTGGCAGACTGAAAACAAAGCTTCTTATTGCTTTCTTCTTGCCACTCTTCCCATTAAAGCCGAATTTGTGCAATGCAGGACTGATAGGTGGTCTGTATGTAGATTCTTCAAACTGGCATGTGGATCTCTACACTTCTTCCAGAAGTACCGTGGACGTGGCTGCATCCCTGATAAATGCTCTCCTTGCTAAACCTGGTAGTAAAGGTGGACAGCCATATATTGGTAAAATTGTGTGTTTTTTATACTATTTCAATTTGTTGTTGTATGACTTATCTCCATTTTAGATTTATGACTCTGACCTGTGTGGTGTGTTCAATGGTCATTGTGATTTCCAATGCCTTGGATTATATTTAGAGGTACCAGAGTAAAGATGGCTGGAGACATATGCATGCCAAACTACTTATTATTTTCCTTCTACTTGACAGTTGCTCATTACTTTGTTTGTCCGCCTCGTAATATCAAAAAATAAAACCTATAGAAGTTTGTGTTTGTAACATGTCCGTGGGTTATAAATGCTTTTGCAAGGCACTGCATCCATAGCTTGAATCTTCCCTCATTTTTCCTACATTTTTATGTCAAAGGTCACAGGAGAACGCGGCTACTGTTGGAATTGTCATGCAGAGTGTTTCCACCCGGGGCCATGTTCCCAGTCAAATCCAGCTAACCGTAAAGTTCACCTGAGTGAATACTGTCATGTTCTGTCAGTGTGAACATCCCGTGGCCTTCAATTGTACTGTCTGTGACATCATCAGAGCCCTTTCCTTCACTTATACTGCTGTCTTCTAACTTTTTGCGACCACCAGCTTGCTCCTCATACATGGTTCTGAAAGCCTTTGTCTATTTGTCTCTCTTTCCATGACGCCTAATTGCTCAGGTATAGTTATTGTTGCGAAGACAAACATCTCAGCCTCACGGGATGCTCATGTGACTGTGAGTTGGTATCTGTGGAAATATGTGTGTGTGTGTGCGCAGCAGGTTGCTCCTTTGCCCAGGCAGCCATACTGTGTTGACTCTCCGCACACACAGAGTTCTCTGGGCAGTAAATAACATGGCGCCTGAGCCAGAAAAGATGTGGAAAGGACCAGGAAAGGCCAGGGGTGCGTCAGGACGGCAGAAAGAATGACACACACACACAAAAAGGTCTGACTCAGGGCGCAGGGACACTCAATCAGCTGGTAGTAGAAAAGACGGGCAGGTGGATCTGACAGAACCATCGCTCATGCTGAAAGGCTTGACGGCAAACCTGTCAGCGAAAGTAGATGTGTTTGATCAAGCAGCTTACAGACAAAGCAAGTTCAGTCTGATCATGTCATGCAGTAGCTACTGTTACATAAACGTACATTAATTCTCTGAAATGTCCGTAACATACTTTCTTGATTATGCAGATGATGTAACTATGTAAATATATATTTAGTACAACATATAACACACACACACACACATATATATCAAGTTACATAATTGTTTACATAATTTCTATAGTCAAAGAAACTGGTTACAGAGATGTGACCGTCCATGAGACCCATTGCTCTAGAGCTGGGGTGCCCAAACTTTTCAGCCTGTGAGCCCCTGAATGACTGGTGACCGCATTTTATCTAGCAGGATTTTTGTTTTCTTTTCTTTCTTTTTTTTTTGTTGTTGAAATTATGAGAATAAACTTGGAAAATTATGACTTTATTACTTTGCAGTTAACTAACTCCAACCCCCTAACCCTAAAATCATGTCGAAAATTATGAGAAAGTAATATTTTTTTATATACTCTTGCAAAACATGAATCCATACCCCTGCGTTAAAATGAGGAATGTGGAGCATCTTGTAAAGTAATACTTTGGTATTGGTTTCATAAATAAGGAAATGCTGAATCAAATCATCTCGCAACCCCAAAAGGTGTCTCGTGATCCCCCGACCTTGGGAACCTCAGCTTTAGAGTATGCTGCCCTTATTCTACATTATCCCCCATTTCTCCACCATTTTCTTCCAGGAAGTCAGACTTTGTTTTAATCTTTCAAAATGTATCTTTTCCTGCTTTCTGAAGATATGAGTTGTTCTTTGGCATCTTCATAATTGAATCAAGAAAAGTCTGGCCTAAAGATGTCTACATGATTGAACTCTGAAAGCCTTGGCAGAGTTAAGGAGTTGGGGAAATAATCGAACACTTGACTTGAGTGCTGCTGCTGCTGCTTTTCATCTTTGAAATTAAAATCCTGTTTTTAGGTTTGATTTAGGCAGTGTGAAACTAAGTGTACTCCAAGTTCTAAGTGGGCATTTGCTGGTATGAGTGACTCATGACTTCATAACCTTGTATTGAAATACCACTGTCTTATGGTAATTGCAGCAATATGTATAAATGTATTACATGGTGTAGTCTCTTTTGTCTGAACCAGAACATTTGTTTATTGATTATGGCAGTTTTTGTATTTTTCAGAGTAACACTGGAAGCTGGTATTGACTAGGTTATTTACATGGGCGCTGCTTTAGTGTCCCAGAAATATTTCCAAAAAGCCAAATTTGTCTTTCCTATCATCTAAAATAAAAAAAGACCAGTTAATTTTTTTTTTTTTTTTTTTTTACAAAAAACATTTGATTAAATATCCAAGTGACAGTAAAATTGTTATACAAAATGATAGACATATATTCAGAGGAATATTTTACAGGTATTGTATGTTTGTTTAGATTCTAGAAGAATCTGGTAAGCTGTTACACATACATACGCACTTATCTTTCTCATGTGTACAGTTTAGACTACACACCCCTCAGACGCAAAAAGACCAAAGCGGACACTGTTATTCATCTGTAGAGATAAACAGATAAGTCTTCTTCTCAGTGTCAGATTACTCTCACCGTTGTGCTTTTAAATGCACCGTAATTCAGACCTGGGCTCTTTCCCAGGATGCAGGTTCACTGAGTTCCCTGGGGAAAAGCCGGGATGAAATGTGGTCAGTTTATTTCTGGTATATCCCGGTTAGATTCTGTCTGCTGTCTGGCTGAACAGCCCCTCTTCAGCAAACACTTGTATTTACGCTGTCTTGTCCGGCTTCTTCTCTCATTGTCATTCCCAGGGGGCAGCCAACTGATCTCTCCCATGTAAACGCAGCAGCAGCATCCTCATCGGCACACAGACGCTCGGTATCCATGCCAAAGTTGCCTCGGTGATTATGCGCGAGCATTATGGAAGGCAGCTTTCCAGAGCTGAGGGCACATCTCACACAGATATACTATCTTTGTTCCTTAGACGCTCAGAGGGTGCCATAAATCAGCACCATGCCCTCCCACCTTCTCCTTACTCATTTTGACTCACCGGACATCCTCCAACCCGCAGCTCTGATAGCTGTGATCGTTACTCCTCGGGGTAATGACAGGGAGACAGAGAGACATGCATGACACCCACCCGTCAAGCTTTAAATCAGACCCTATTGAGAGGCCCACCCAGGCCTTAGTGAACCACTTGAAACACAAACACTCCGCCCTTTCTTTACTTTGTGTTTTTAATGCGAGTACAGTTAAGTCTTGGTCATCAAAACAGCGCTGCAATTACAGCTATCAGACAACTCCGAGAAGCTTTCCATCAAATGCGTGTCTTTTTAAATGTTGTAAATTTAAACACAGCTGATGTCGCAACTGAAGTTAGCGGCAGAAGCGCTATTTGGCAACCCCTCCTATGTGTGCTTTTAAGTACTCCTATTAACATTTATTTTCATTTGTGTATTACGGCCAGTCTGAACGGAATAAGACAGAACAGAATTTAGCTTTAGCTGCTAAAACAACAGAGAGACTAATTAAGAGCTCTTAAAAGGAGTATGCAGACATATTTAATGCAAGGTAGTGAGAAGAGATAAAGGGGAAAAAACTGAGAAAAGAGAATAAGGTCAGATTGCAGGAGTAAAGCGACATTCTTATAAACTGTATAAAACAAATTTGTATCAATAAGCTTGGTAGCCTGTTAGTACTGAAGCAGCTGAGTGTAAGGTAACGAGGGTTCCCAAAAGAAAGAGACTACATGGCGAGTTTACATGTCTGTTACGCTAACACCTTCATAGTTTGGATCATTTTTGTTTTCTCAATAATAAAACGCTGAAATCTGGGGCATTTTCGGAAATTGGAGACGCTTGCAGTCTTTAACCCGACCAGCAAGATCACAACATTCACACTTGTGAATAAACTAATTTAGTTTAGCATGACGAACAAGGCTCAATCGATCCAAAGACTTGTTGAAAATAGTAAATCCTGTTTTACAGGAGCTTTCTCTCTCACACACACACATAGTGTGACATCACCTCTGCTCCTAATAAAAAAACAAAACAATTATGACAGCAAGGCTGAAAATAAATGTCAAATGCTCTTAGCTACAATTCTTCGAGGGAAAACAGAGTCAGCTAAGGTTGGCTAACCTTGCCTGCAGGCTGAATTCTCGCGGTATTTGTGCGTTCCCAAATACACGAGAATCCATCTTGTCCCGCTCCCGTCTCAGGCGGTTGGGCCTGAACGAAAAACCGTTTGAGCCAATCACGTTGCAGTATTATGGTTTAAGACGGGACAAACAGCTGTAACAATAGTAAGAGTAGCCGAGTCCACAGCCGAACCAAAATAAAGATGTCAGCGCAAGAAGACGTACGCATAGCTGCTGCTGTCACTATCTGTTTTGTCGGAATCCAGGATTTCCTCTTTGAAAGAAGAACAGCATAAAGGGCCATGACCAGTGTAAACTTGTTGTGGTTTGTAATGACGCCTGCTGCTTACATTTCCGTATAATACCGCGATTGGCCAAAATCAACCTTTGGTAGGCGGGCAGTTGGTGTCGCTTCACCCAATCAGCTCGGAAAGTTCTGCTGAATGTCCCACTTTTCCCCGAACTGATTGGATTGGAGCAGACTCATATTATCGATCTGACATGCCAGGTTAAAAGTCTTGTATCCGCAGATAAAAGCTTTATAAAAACTGTATATCAGAAATTGCTTTCAGATCACTGACTTGCAGATCTCTTTTTTTTATTTTTCAATTTTGTTTTACATCGCTTCCCTGCCTGTGATGACATTCAAACTGAGAGGTGTTTCACTTCCTCTTTCCAATGACGAAAGGGGAAAAAAGCCTTCACGATAAGCATCAAACCTGGTTTTGTTTGTATGCCATTATGGAAACATTTCAAATCCTAGTTACACTTGACAGTGTCACCACAACAGCCATCCACCCTTCCAAAACATTTACACAGACTTCACTAAAATATTTGAGTTCCTGATTGACCGTCATCTCTTGATTGTTCTTAATTCCTGGCCCTCTTAAGCTTTCTGTACACTCTAAAGCAGAATGGGTTGTTTTTTTTATTCGGAAGAAGACTGTGTGGTCTTATTTCACATAATTTCACGACACATTGCAAATACCATTGAAGTTCTCCGTTCAAACCTCCCCCAGCTCGTATCTCGGCGTACATTTTTATGGGGTGAAGCTCATTTTGGTAACAAAATGGAAGATATTATCAGTTTGTGACAAGATTTGTTTTTACAAGGTTCAGCTGTGACGGGTTACCTAGAGGTCCACATTCCAACTCCGCAGCTACATGGATGTGTTTGCCCGTATCCCATGTCTCTAAGGGCCAGGTGTGTTGAAACTCCCTAGGTAAATATTGGGAAGGTGCGAGGAGGGATGTTTTGCATACCAGAGGCACCGATCTGCTCAGGTGAAGGCTGCCTCTCAAATATTCGGGCACTTGCTCAAAGATTTGTCGTGCTCAGGGAACCTTGCTTTCCATTTCAAAGTTTGACGCGCACCAGAAACCAGCAGCACACAGATTAGATTAGTCATAGTGGTGGTTTGTGAAGTACCCGTGAAATGTTCTTGATGGCAGATTGATGTCTTGGGAGGAAACAGCGGAATTCCACACTTTCAGCCAAGAAAACATAAATTCAGCTGAGAGGTCGGCGTTTCCTTTTTTTTTTCTTTTTTTTTTAGGCTGTTTTTGTTGTAGTTTCACCTTTCAAAACCCGCACAAGAATGCACACCTGCTTTGTTCTGGATTTATGACTGCCTGACCAAAGGTTAAAGAAGGTCTCTGTCTGCCACTTCGACATGTTACACATTACATTCTAGCACCCTGCCAAACCATTCCAAGCAACTTCCACTTTTTCATATTTTCTCACATTATAACCACAAACCTCTGTGTATTTTATTGGGATATGTCAAAAAGAATTGTAATTGACAGTGAAAAAAGATAACATGCTTTTTCACAAACATAACTCTGAAAAGTGTGGATCTCTCTTTTACAGGTCGATATGCAGTGTTAGTTTTCTGCCACGTCTCTTGCCTGGAGGCCAAGACGTTTAATTTTGATTTACCAAAGCACCTTCTTCCACAGGTTTTCCAGGTCCTCTAAAGGGCTTGTGACACTTTAGCTATGATTTATTTAAGCTTTTTTTTTTTAACCGTGGCTTTGTTCCGGCCTTTTATCTATACAGGCCAGATGTGTGGAGTGTGTAGCTACTGTTGGTCCTATCAACAGATTCTCCCACCTTATCTTTCGATTACTGCAACTCATCCAGAGTTACCATGGCCTCTTTGACTGTTTCTCTGAATAACATTCTCCTGTTTTGGCCTGTCAGTTTCAGGTGAACAGCCATGTGTTGGCGGCTTTGCAGTTCTTTCATACTCTTGCCATTTTCGAATGATTGACTGATCAGAGTTCTTTGAAATGTTTAAGGCTTGTCGTGTTGTTTTATAACCTTGGCCTCCTTTAAATTTCTCAACAACTTCATCCCTGACCTGTCTGGTGTGTTTCATGATGCTATCTGTCCTTTAATGTTCCTTCACAAAGTTCTGGGACCTTCACAGAACATCTGGATTGATACTGAGCTCAAATTATCCGCTATTCTCTGCTTATTAATTAGACACGCACTGAAGCCAATTGGTTGCAACTGATTTTATTCAGAGGTATTTAAGTAAATGGGGTTTCATAATTATGCACTACTCTGCGTTGGTATATCTCACAGAAAATGCGCAGAAGTCTGTGGTTGTACCGTAACAAACTGCAGAGAGGTTCAAAGAGTCTGAATACTTTTGCAAAATATGATGTGATTTCCAGGTTGATTAAAATTTTTTGTGCGTGTTTGCAACCGTCGAATATCTCCTGTCTAGAGACATTTAAGTGCGGATTACATCATAGGTTGCATGGAGTTAAAGTCGAGGAAGAAAGTAATTGAGTGATGACCAAAATAGCTTTCAACAACAGGAATAAATTCAAGAATTTTAAACCCCGCCAACCATTTCTGTTGGGGATGGAGATATTTATGGTAAAAAAAAAGAGCAAAAAAATGACATTGGATTATCTAAGGGTTTACAAACGGTGAACAAGTCATGGAATTAATTTTGTTGTCTGTACCTAGGACACAGCAATATTTTAAAATAATCCTTTACATTAAGGTTTTTTTGGCTCTTAGTTTTCTGGGGGATTTAGTTGAAAGATTGTTTCTTGTTGGCCGTAAGTTATTTGCTGGAATGTGACTTCATATTGCTTCAGAGTTGTACAAGTTTGATGTGATGTTCATGTGAGTAAACATTGAGGAATCTCCCACAGAGCTCAAAATCTGTTGTGCACAGTCTGCACAACATTCTTGCGGCAAGCGGTTTATCCGGATCTAAAAGGAAAGTCGTGTCGGTGGAATGAATAACTGAAATCAACCTCTGTGCGTTTGAGAAGTTTAACATGGCGGGAACCGGTTGAGAGTAAAATTTTAATTCCATATTAGCAAGTCAACCTTGATTTTTCTAGACCTGTCTGTTTTTTTTGCCTTGTTTATTATTTATGGCCGTGTGTCCCTGCACAAGAAAAAAAGTAAAATGCAGGGAAAAGAAGAAAACAAAACAAAAATTGAATAATTGACATAAGCAGATGTGGAAACAGCTTCTTAAATTGCTAATGAGTTGCGCTTCAGAGACGCAGCATTGGAGCCTGTGGTGGTCGTGACTGCTCAGTGACACATGAATGTATGCAGGAAGTCAAGGTGAACCACTGCCACTTTTAAAACCCTACCTAAGAATAATGTGCACCGGTGAATTTCTGACTCCTATGTTCCAATGACGCGCGGCGTAGAAAATTGCACCCTTTTGAAAACGTGAGGGATTACGTTTACGGCTAGGTGCGGATTTACGTCGGAATGATCCATCGTCGTTTCGTGGGAGTCAGGCCGTTTGCGGTCCATACCTAAAACCCTGTAACATATGATTTTGGCTGTGACTAACTGAATGTCATCCTTTCACTGTTTGCGCAGCGCATATGTGCACGTTTAGTCTCTGCACAACCTATATGGGTGTGCGGCACGCATTATTTGGTGTGTACGCTGTGCAAAATTGGCTGGGAACCGAGTGATGCCCTCCCTCCCTTGCAAGCATTGCTGAGTCAGATCCAGAAGTGTGTAATTACACGTGGGCGCCCATCAACAGTCTGAAAGCCATCTTTCCTGGCTCACCCATCAGTGTAAACTCCTGCACTACTACGGCTCACCCTGCAGGGTAAGCAAACTTCTTTTCCCAAGCCGGGTTCTCTCGGGGCTACATGCAACCCTTTATTATCATTCTCACCATTAGCTGCAGGCTCAGGGGGCGGATCCATGAGTCAGCGCAAACAAATTCCTCATCTGTAATGCGCTCGCCTCCTCTTAGTTTCCGGGGTTGGAAATGAATGCTGACTGCCAAAACAGACAGAAGTCTTTTACCTGAAAGGATGAATAATACAGTAGTGCCTTATTGTTCACAGGACTGTGTAAACTCTTGTGGCCACACGCTCACAGGAGTGTACCTAATTAAAATTGAACAAAATACAAAGGTTTGCTGAGACGCGTTTTATTATCAGAGTATAACAATGAAGACAAACCCTAGTTTGAGCCAGTTTTGTGGCCAGTTTTTACAGCTTTTAGACAGCTTTGACCCCCCAATTCAGATTTCTTTTAGCACCTTAATTATCAATAGTAACTTAATAGTAATAATAACTTTTTTTGGCTCCATGCTTTAAGAAATAATTAAAGGAACTTTACTCAAATAAATTTTGTCTGGTTAAAAAAAATGCTTTTCATGCAATGAGTTAATTAAAATTAATTCAATTAAATTTTATTTATATAGCGCCAATTCATGAAGCATGTCATCTCGAGGGACTTTCCAAAGTCAAATTCAATCAGATTATACAGATTGGGTCACATTATACAGATTGGTCAAAAAAAAATCCTATCTAAGGGAACCCAGTTGATTGCATCAAATTCTTGACAAGCAGCATTCACTCCTCCTGAAGAAGCGTAGAGCCACAGTGGACAGTCGTCTGCATTGTCCATGGTTTTGCAGCAATCCCTCATACTGAGCAAGCATGAAGTGACAGTGGAGAGGAAAATTCCCCTTTAACAGGGAGGAAAACCTCCAGCAGAACCAGGCTCAGTGTGAGCTGTCATCTGCCTCGACCGACTGGGGGTTAGAGACGACAGAGCAGAGACACAACAAGAGACAAAAAAGCACAGAAGCACACATTGATCCAGGAATCTGTTAAACAATGTAGTTTGAGAACAGCAATTGACTGAATACGCGATCGAGCGAGTGCAGGCTTTTTTTTTTGTAGGAATAAGCAGTGAAATGGGGACAATCCGAGATGACTTTTCTCTGTCATCGGCACAATAAGGTGCAGCTCCTCCGGGGCACACACGACAGAACAGCTTAAGATAAGATAAGATCAGATAAGATAGGCTTTATTGATCTCAAGTTGGAGAAATTCACTTGTCCCATCGGCTCAATAGTCAATAGTCAGAAGAAGGTGCCAAAAGTAGGAAAAAAAAAAAGCTTGGCATGCATGTAAGTGTTGGCCATTCACATGAGAAAATATCATGTACCCGAGACGTTGCCATTCACGAAGAAAGAAAACGAAGAAAAGTCCCGCGAGGAAGCCTTGTTTCCTCCAGAGGATTGTGCACGAGCTTGAGGCGCGTGTTTGGTCTTGTGCATGTCGACTTGGAGGAGACCAGGAGGGAGAGGAGGAGGGTTTCCTATTAGGAAAAAAAACAACTGGGGGCGGGGCCTAAAGTTCAAACTAAATTGTTCTCCTCACACGAGGTTCGAATTTGTGCAGGATCAAGTATAGTTTCTTTAATAATTTCAATTTGAAACAGAGGTGGTATCACGTGTGGTTTTACTAATTAGCACAGATTAGCACAGGTAGCATAGCTAGTATTACTAACAAACAGCACAGTGCAGAACCTTACCTTCACTCTTAAGGTTTCCAAAAGGCTGCCAGCATTTCCAAGTCAGTCATGTTCCATAACAGACAGTAGTTGGGTATTTAAAATGATAAAGAGATGAAATTTGAATTTATTTTATACATGATTTTTTTTGCTTCAGAGGAAGCAAAACAATTTACACTTTCTTGAAAATAGCTAACATGATTTCTTCTTCCCTCTGTAACAACTTTCAAACTAAAGAGTTTGCACCTGGTTTGGTGCATTTTAAGACTCCGTGTTTTTCTCTCTCTCTTGTGGTTCAGGAGGATTTTGTAAAACTTAGCCACAGTACTTGCAAGTAAGTAATGCTGCTCATTCATAATGAGTGGGAATTTCACACTGAGTGCTTTTTTTTTACCCTGTCTGATTGCAGTGGTAGTGACAGCTAGACTTGATTAGCAGGCTCTCTAATGCCTGGCTGCAGATCTAGTAGAACATTTTGCTTTAACCATTAGCCTCTCAGTTGTAAGCATAGCATTGGCTCAGACTGTGTACAGAAAATAAATATGATGCACATTTGGTCTTACTTGGAATCTGTCCCGACTCTGGTAACGCTAGTTGTTATTTTCTCTTTCTATAACAGCTGAGGTGCCCTCTGTATTAATTTACCTCTGATCCTTTTCATTGAGATTTCACACTAGGATGAGACATTTATTATAATATGAAAGACAGAGTGCGAGCAAAAGATCCCTGCATGCGAGTAAGATGACAAGGAGCCATTTCTGATTCGTTCATGCTGAGTCATTAGCATGTCAATAGACGAGCGAGAGACAAGCTCACTGGGGACATTTTCAAACAGCTTGTCAGTGAGTAGCATTCGGAATTGGTTCTGAAAAGTAATTGCCAAAGATGCTATTTTGAAAAAAAAAAAAAAAAAAAAAAAAAGCCTTATTTGTCAGGTGAACTAACGCCTCGGTGAAGGTTGTGTAAGCAGAGCCAGGCAACCCTGATGTCTAATTAACTAGCAGCGTGTCTGAAGAGCGTGCTGCAGCCTGGCCCTTCCATGGAAAGTCATTAACTTTTAATGCCACCCAATAGAAACCCTCAGATCTTGTATCTACTTTCCTTTCAAGCCCAATGGACCACTCCCTGCTCCTTGCCTGCAGGTGCTGGAGCTCTGCGGCGGAGGACTTCTGCCTGCCATTTATGGTGGTTGAGAGGAACAGGACGCTCCTGGAGAATTTGGAAAGCATTTCTTTTGACATGTGGGCAAGGAGAGAGAAAAAAAAAATCATTAGAGATAAATACACAATGTTAGGCGAAGAGTGTTATATAATGGGAGTTTTATCCCCAGATGCCTTCTGAGCGTACCAAGGACAACTTTGTGTCTTGTACAGGGATTAGTACAGCTTAGACTTGGAGGAAACTTTTACTTCTCAGAGGACACCTGACGTTTCACAATGGAATATTTGTGATTTTTAACTCTAAGTGAGCTTTGGATGTGCAGTTGAGGCATTGAACGATTGAAGATTCTTATAACCTTGAGTAAAAATACCAAGGGGCATTGGCAGAAACGTTCATAAATAAAATCTAAAAGAAGCAATTGTTCCTGCTTTTGCTCAACTTAAAGCATATGGATTGTTACTGTTCTAGTTATGCTATCTTCACCATTTATTTTTTGTTATTTTGAATTTGATACTAAGCAGAAATACGGATCAAACACTGTCTTCTATGTAGAAGACCTGCAACTGATAGCTTCCCAACTGTAAAACCTTAGTAAGGATGATGAGTGGCATTCCATGATTATACATTTATGTCATTTATTTTTTTCACAAATAGGCAATTATTTCTAATCTTGTGAGAATACCCATATCTATTGCAGTCAGTATATGGAGAAAAATCTACCATTTTATTTTATTTTACTGATGATTTTCCTGTTTTTGCTCAACATCTTTGCATAAACTGCTGATATATAATTGAGTTACTTTACTGTTGCTCTTGTAAATAGAATACATTTTTATAGTAATACCAAGCACTTCAAGTGTCACACTAGAGCCACATCCACCCACGTTCATGCACCGATACATAGATCAATAGGCAACTTTAAGATTTAAGTGCCTTGCCCAAGGGTACATTGACATGTGGCAGGATGAAACAGGAATTGAGCCCACAACTTTTGGATTGCAAGTCTTCTCAGTGTGCCACAGTCACTGCCGCACGTGAGGTGTAATCCACACAAAAATGTGCTTTCTTGTCGACTTAAGTATCTGCATGTGTAGAAGGAAGAGGTGCAGCAAAGAATGCAAAACAGGAGGCCAGGCAGAATAAAATATGCTCTGTGCTCCCTTTCACGAGTATTACGGGCGGTAGAGCTCACTGGACTGCCTGTAAATGTTGGCATGACAGATGATTCAGTGATGCCATAGGTCACAAAAGACGCAACGCTCGCTCCCGAGAGTAAAGCCAGGGCCACAATGTCCGTGTAGTACGGATGAGCCCTCACTGCTTGGTGCTAGTGTGTTGCTGGCTCTTTGAGGGATTGTCCGTGCCAGCATGGAACCGAGTGGCACAGAGGCAACAGCTTCTCTTAGCACTGACCATTGTTCCTTAACACTAGTATCTGTCTTATTATAGAAGCTGAAATCAGACTGGGCCAGGGCTTTGCGTTCTCTACAGACTCTGATAAGGAAAGCTGTTTGCCTGCACTTGATTTGTTGCTTTTTGTGTCCATCTGTTGCAGTGAGTGTTGCACACTCTGCCCTTTACTCCCTGCAATTGTTACTGAGACCCTGTTGCTGCGGAGATAGCGCCGCAATCAGCCTGATCTGGAACAGCCTCTAGTAAAGATAGGAGTAAATGACATGTGCACTTGAACATACAGACCTAAATGCATGCGAAGCCAACCTTTGACCATTTCACCACCACAAGCATGATTCAATGCTTGCTTTTTGCTCTCCACTTTACACACCCAGTTAGCTGACTCTCATTGTGGCCTTAGGGCACTGACTAGCTACGACACATCAGCGTAGCTCATTTTTTCTCAGTCTTTTTTTCTTTTATCAAAATAGGAAGTTGAAGGTAGAGTTATGTCCAGATGCACGATTAGCAAGCATTCAGTGGCGCGTATGCTGTTTTGCAACTGTTGGTGAGATGTTTGTCTTTATTGCAATATATTTATTATGGTAGAAGGTATTTATTAGATACATCTAATCATGCTTCATTAACAGAGGTTAAAGAACCAGCATCCTTTTATTTACAGTGTATACAGCATTTTATCATCGTGCAAGGTTATATTTACGTAAACTAAAAAAAAAAATCAATTAAGCTATGTGGAGTATCTTATTTTAATAATGCGAACATATTCTGTTGGGTGAAAAAGTTTTCACGCTACTTGATCCTTTTCACATTTTGTCTCATTACAACCACAAACTCCATTGTATCATATTAAGAGATTTTTAATTAGAAATATGTCGACGCTGGTTTTTCTTTGCCAATACCCCTTTACACTTTACCGTCTGCACAGAATTTGCTTTTTTTTATTTTTTTAGATTTTAAGTACCATAAAATATGAGATTATCCCCTTTTAGGCACCGAAGCATTTGTCACTAACATTTCTCAGCTTTTATTAAACGTATTAAAAAGCATCAAGGTTTACGCCATGGGTCCTCAATTTGGGTCCTTGAGGTCCGGTGTCGCCTGATTCAAATGGATGAATTACATCCTCAGTATGCAGCCAAGTTCTCCAGAGTCCTGCTAATGACCTGCATGTTTGACTCAGGTGTGTTGAAGCAGTGTAGCAAACAAAAGTTGCACGACATTTTGCTCTGCACTTTACACACCCAGTTAGCTGACTCTCATTGTAGCCTTGGGGCACTGACTAGCTACGACACATCGACGTAGCTCCTTTTACTCAGTGTTTTTTTTTTCTTTTATTAGAATAGGAAGTTGAAAGTAGAGTTATGTCCAGATGCAAGATTAACAAGCATTCGGTGGCGTCACCTCGAGGACCGGAATTGAAGGTTTACGCGATTGGTTGATGTTTTTAATTGACCAAAAAGGGTGGGAGTTCTTTGTTTTGATGCATTTTATGAAAAACAAACATGTCCTAATTTAAAATTTCTGAGGCTACTGATGAATGGAAAATTTGCTGATTTTGATCTCTGTTCTAGACAACCTTTACAGATATTTTGTATGATAGACCAACACAAAGTATTTCGTAATTGAAAGAAAATGGTGGATGAGTTTTAAATTTTTGTACAAATAAATATATAAAAACACATTACACTCTTTGCCCCTCAAAATGTTCCAGTACAACTTGTTGCTCAAACGAATCACCTGACTGGGGAAAACTCGATATATTGAGTAAATGCATGTGAACTTGGTCAGTGGTGGGTTTTTGAGTTTGGTGCTTGTTTAGAAAGGCCCATTAATTTGCAGCTCGCTGATGGGTTTGCCCAGAGTGGCGCAGAGACAAGCAGAGTCATGCCCTCAGCGTCTGCAGGGCCGCGACGCTAACCAGCTCTGCCTCCAGACCGATCACAGAGCAGCTGCTTTGGCTCCTACAGCACGCAGACAGACTGATGAGAGACGCAAAGCGGTCGAGCTAGATTGATAATTAGAGGGGAAGAAGGTGTCGGCACATGGTTCCAATCACGGTTGTTTTTCTTCTAGTTTTCCTCTTTTTTTTTTGTATCCGTCGGTGTTTTTATCCTGTTCCTTAAGTTTGTCTTCCTCTCCCTTTCATCGCACATGTAGTGCAAGTTGTCAGCGTTCATTTGTCAGTTCAACAGACGAGTTCCTCAACTATGTCATTCTCCTCTTCTCTCCCCCTTTTGTTTCGGCCGATCCTCGAGAGATTGTGAGTTGTGGATTGTTCCAGGGTTGCGGGTTCAGTTTTTTTTTTTGCCCCCCTTTCAGAAGATTTATGGGAGGTCAGCATTTAGCGTTTCCGCTGAAACTGTGTCCTCTGTTGTGTGTCGGGGTGGGGCTCAGGTGAAAGTCGGGGTGGGAGGTTGTTGGCTGTGATTTTATTTTGAAATTGTAGGGTCGGGGCAACCTGTGGTTAGGAAGTGATTGTGGGAGGTGTGGAGTGTTGCTACGTGAGTCACTCCACGCTGTGAGTTTTGAATAACTTTTCATGGAGTGGAGAAGAGGGAACATGTGTGCAATGACTCAGATCATGTTCAAACTCCCTGAGGCATTTTGTTTGTTCATTTTTAGCTCCATATCGACTTGGAAATCGAACAGTAAACAACGCAAAAAAGGTTTTTGGTTGAACAACTTTGGATTATGCATTATTCCGGACTCTGTTCTGGCCGCGGTCAGCGCTGTAGATCATTTATGCCAGTGCGCTGCCTCTGTTCCTCACATATTGAGTACAGGAGCCTCCCCCTTCTACCTGTATCTCCTTGGGAACTGACACGAGACTGCGGAGCTGTGTCAGCCAGGCGGACGTCTCGTTCTCAGTATCGTTCTGCTTGTGACAAAAGGACTAGACAGAAACCCGAGACCCTCAGACCTGTTTGTTTCCTGTTAGAGCAGATTATTACGTTTCATTAGCCAGAGGTACAAAAGCTAAGGATAATGGGAAAGTAACAATCTGTGCTGAGGGATTTCAGGTAAGGGGATGGTACATGCTTCTTACACTCAGATTTTTTTTTTTTGAATAATTCAAATACTACCCAAGCTTGCTGCAAACTTGATTTAAATGTCCAATGATGTTGGTTCTTTTTTTTCTCTCTATGCTGTTTGTGTGTATCTTCGTCATACAAAACGTATGTCGAAGACATATGTGTTCAATAAAATCAGCTCAACCTACTGCCTTTAATGGGCAGCTTATTACAGGAGTCCACCTATGTGTGTAACTCTGGAGGAGCAGATTTGGCTTGAAACTCAGGTGTAGTGCTCTGTGACATTGGTAAAATACTTCAGTGCAATATTATTGCTGAAAGCAACAATGATTCATAGATTTTGATTAACCCACATTTGCCACCTTTCTTTTCTTTTGTTTTACACTATGTTGCCTCTGCTCTTTGGGAGCTCCAGCAATTCAGTGGCTAATGATACACATCTGGTGTGGGCAATAAAGAAAGCTATGCTAATTTCAGTCTTCAAAATACATTATTGTTATAATGTATTATTATTTATGTAACTTGCATTGTAGTATCTTGTCAAATGCTGTGTTCAAGCATATGATTGCATTGCACACTCTGTAATGATTGCAATTCAATATATTTTGGAGCTCTACTGAGGTGGGTTGACTGGCGGACTATTTGTCGGATGTTCCTCAAATCCTCACTGGAAGAGTAGCAAGAAGAAAGCTGCTGTTGAGAGAAAGTAACAAGAAGTCCAAGTTCTGACTGAGCTTGAGCTGTTTTTGCAATAATTAATTAACAGAAATGTAATTATCTGGATGTACGACTGGAGTCTGGAAACACACAGCAAAACACTTGTGGTACTAAAGGTGGTTCTACAAAGTGTTGACCCATTGATGATAAACACAGCAGCACACCGTACTTCAGAAGTTTTAATTTGTATCTTATTTTGAAAACCATATTTTCCTTCCACTTCACAATTATGCGCTACTTTGTGTCGGTTTATCGCATAAAACTCAAGTCTAATACAGTGAAGCTTGTGTTTGTACCACGGGGAAATATGGAAAAGTATGTTTTAAAAAGACAAAGAGTTCAGTTCTTTGACTTGGAATTCCTCTGCATAAGGCTCGAAAAGACCGACATGTTTCCCTCCTGAGGTGAACGATTGTCCCCGCTCGCTCTGTGACACGTCCAGATTGGCTTAATTATACACTACAACACTGCACACTCTGTGGCCTCTCCAAGAAAATGGTGGATCTGCGCTTTGGAAATGTTGGGTTGTTGATATCTGATAAGCACTCCTCTTTCAAATCACATTTCCTGCCAGATAAAATTGCCATCCCTCAAATGAATTCCTTTGACGTGCGCTCACCCACCACCGTCTCCTTCCGACGATCTCGTTCTGCGGGTTCGATCCTTGAGTCATGGCGTTGTTTGTTCTGTACGCGGTGTCGTATTGAGATGTGCCGTGCGGTGTTGCCACATCAGATAGTTTATTGCTTCCCTGGGAGACTTTGTGTTTGGCATCTAAACAGAAGAGAGCAGCGGTGGCGCAGGGCGGCCAGGTCAGCCGTGGCGCAGGCGCGGGGTTAGGGGCTTTTATTAAGAAAAGCAGGGATTCTTCACGGCTGGGAGATGAAGTCAGTGCATTCCTCCGGAGCTGCTCCCAATACGCAGCCGGTGGAGCAAAGCCACACTCTGAATGAAGGGCAAGATAATGGTGGCGTTTCAAAGTAAAACACCTCCCAATGAGAACCGCAGAGACAGAAAGAGAACACCATCTGTCTGACTGGCTGAGGAGTTCTCTTTGAGCCACCTGAATAGAAAAAAACGTCCTTTTCCGTGCCAAGTTTAGGAGACGACTGCCTGCAGCGCTTCACTTTTCTAAATGCGCCGATGAGATTTACTGCCTTGTTTTGAAGTATAGCAGTTAAAGTACAGACGGAGGGGATGGAGGAGGAATAATGATATTTGTTTCGGTTAAACTTGCTGCTCGGGTCTGCAGAGTTAGTTAGGATCCAGCTCTGGTCCAGGCTGAGGCGGGTTGAACCCAGGGTGCACGTACACACGCTTGTCTTTCAGCGGTTTTCTTCTGCCAACAAACACTCATTACGGGCTCTGCCTTCCCTCTCAGCTCCTCGCGGCAGTAAGCTATCATAAGAGCTTTGAAGGCGGGCAACAGAGCGTTTAAAGGGGTCAAAGGTCAGCATTTGTGCTCATAGTTCGACAAGTTACTGCCAGGGCTCTTAACAAAGCACTGTCTTACTCTACTACTACTATTACTACTACTTCTACTACTACTACTACTACTACTACTACTACTACTACTGCTCATCTACTAGTCTTTAAGCCTATGACTACAGTGACTCTACAAGTATTTATACCTGTTGATTTTTTATTTGTGTGTGTGTGTGTGTGTGTGTGTGTGTGTGTGTGTGTGTGTGTGTGTGTGTGTGTGTGTGTAGATATTATGAGATAAACCAACACAAAGTATCATCTAATTGTAAGTTGAATGGTAAAAGGGGCCTGTTTTACCGTGTTTTTCAAGGTTTTGTAGAATAGAAATGTGAACAGATAGGTGCGCCACCCTTCCTCTGACACCAGTACATAACATTTTGTCTAACCTTGCTTTCAGAAGTCACCTATTTAGTAAACAGAGAGTCCTACTGAGTGTAATTTAATCTCAGTACACATAGAGAAAGAACACTGGTAAACAAACATCATACTGAAGACCAAGGAGCAACAACCTGGCCAGGAATAAGGTTGTACGGAGGTTCAAACAGAGTCAGGTTGTAAGGCAAAGTCCCAGGCTTTGAGCTTCTCACAAACCACAGTGGAATCCATCATTTGAAAATGGAAAACCAACGTGTTAAGTGACAGACTGGGCTAGGAGATCATTAATTAGAGGATAAGCCGATAGGTAACGCTAGAGGAGCTACAGAGACCCAAAGCTCAGGTGGGAGATGCAACAGAAAAGTTTAACGATTGGGTCTACGTGTAAATCGCTATAAATGGCAGAAAACTAGCACCTCACATTATCTTGAACACCCTCATTAACCTTGTGGTGAAACATGGTGGCGGCTGCATCATGATCCGGGGATTTTTTTTTTCTTTTTCCAACAGGGACAGGGTAGTAAGAGCTGGTGGATGAAACTAAACAGAGGGGAGCCCTGGAAGAAAGCCTGTTGGAGGCTGCAGAAGACTCGAGACTGGGCCAATGTACAACCAAAGCCAAAAAAAAAAGAACAGATCAATGCATATTCATGTGCGAGAATGGCCCAGTCAAAGTCAAGACCTAAATGGAACTGAGAATCTTTTGCAAGACCTCGAAATTGATCTTTACAGTGGCTCTTTCTTATCTTACCTCGAGCTATTTGCAAAAAGGAATTGGCAAAAATTACAGTCAGGCGATCCGGAAAGCTGGTAGAGACATAAAGGCTTGCCCTCCTAACTGCACTTGTTTTAACCTTAATGGGACAAATGCACACCACACTTTCAGAGTTGTAGTCTTAAACAACAGCTATCGTTTTGCTTTACTCCACAACTACAGATGACGCAGTGGTCTAAGGGGGACGCATACATTCGCAAGCCCCTGTATGTTCCTCTTGCTCCGCAGGGCACGTTTTTTGACGTCAGTACTGTTTGGTGTCTAAACTCTTATAGTAAAAATGATAAATGTGAGGTAGTGCTGTATGTGATTACCTTTGGTGCAGTTTGTTTCGGCTATCAACATGTTATGTAATATGTTGGGCCAAGATTGCACTTTGAAATTACTCCGTATAGTCCACACCCAATTAGAACCCAAAACACCGATTTAGCCACGCTTAACACACCTCTCTCTGTGTTTGTCTGCAGTGGGCCATGCAGCGGTAAGCTGTGCCAAGCTAAACTGGGCTGATCTGCTTCGAGGACCGTCTAACCCCCCCCCTCTCACCCAGTCCTGGTTGGTCCCAAGATGGAGCTCAAAGTGTGGGTGGATGGAGTGGTGCGGGTGGTCTGCGGCCTGTCTGAAGAAACGTCCTGCCAAGACGTCGTCATCGCGTTGGCGCAGGCCATTGGTGAGTACTTCAGTCACTGAATCATTTGGCCTCCGACGTTTTGTTTCTTATTCTTATTTGGTTTCTTATGTTTTTGCTGTCTAAAAACCTGCAAAAGGAACTGATGACACGGCTCTGCGTCCTAACAAGATTAAATAAGGGGGAAGAAAACCTGTTTTTTTTTCGTCCCTCTTCACTGACCTGAATCGGGTCCTTAACTGGATCTTAGATGTCGGCAGGGTGTCCATCCCTGTGTCCTCCGGCTTAATGCTAGCCACACGCTGCTGCAGCATTAAACAGCATCACATCCACATTTAGACTCTCCTCCTTCTGTGAGTGAGCCGGCTGCCAAGTCATCGGGGAGTGTTTGCCCTAATTTCCAGATCCTTGTGGAAACTTCGCTTTAACTGAAATTTATTTTTCACTTGCCGTGCAAGTTTTATGTATCCAGCTTCATCGTAATCCATATTGACAGGGATTAAAAATAATTGGTATTACTGTAACGTATGCCGTCTGAGTCAGACAACGTACTATATGCTGCAGAAAACTAACAGCGCACGTCTCCGTAAATCCATGACGCTCGCAGTGAAACGTGGTAGTGGCAGGTTCCTCTTCTGGGTATCCTTTTTTTTTGAGCAGGGACCAGGTAGTAAGAATCAGTCTACTGATACACCCAGAGGATAATCCTGGAAGAAAACCTGTTAGAGGTTGAGAAAGACTCGAGAGGAATCAGTGAAGAAACATAAAAAACTGTATGTTCACAGACTCCATCCAGTCTATTTAGGAAAGAAAATGGGCAACAATTTCAGTCTTTTAAT
The DNA here is from genome assembly GCF_011125445.2 of Fundulus heteroclitus. Lineage (NCBI taxonomy): Eukaryota > Metazoa > Chordata > Actinopteri > Cyprinodontiformes > Fundulidae > Fundulus > Fundulus heteroclitus. The sequence goes on along the minus strand of NC_046362.1, from coordinate 25,245,500 downwards.
CTTCAAAGCTGTTTTGAGACCTATTTCAAAAGACTTGAAGCTGTATTTTGATTAAAAGGTGGTTTTACAAAGTATTTTCTTCGGGTGGCACATGGCAAATACATGGCAGATGTTTTTTTTTTTCTTTTTTTGTCTTTGAAATTCATGTTTCCTTTTCGTTCTACTTGATATTTAAGCACTGCCTTGTGTTAGTGTCAGTAAAATTAAATGATGTGAACAAGTTAGTCGCCATGTGTGCGTCTAAATATAAAGAAGTTCAAGGAGACTGATTACTTCTGCAGGGCACTCTATACACACAGTCTGAGGCTTTCTCAGATAACTGACTCAACCCCAAACATGAAGTTTGCACATTTTTGACACGAGATGAAAACCGCTATTGAAGACCGTCATCTGATATAGAAGGGTTTTTTGGTAAACGAATAATGTTTCTGCGCTCACTGTGTGTCTTTTTGTCTGTTTTGCAGGTCAGACGGGCCGATATGTTCTTATCCAGCGTTTGAGGGACACCGAAAGGCAGCTTTTGGCCACAGAGAGGCCCCTGGAGTCCTTGGCAAAGTTGGGTCAACATGGCAGCGAGGTCCAGTTCTTCCTGCGGCGTACTGGCCCCAGCAGCAGCGACGGGCCTAACTCAAAACAAGAAAGACAGTCTCCACTTCCGCTGCCCAAGCATCCTGAGCCAGAGCCTCTGAAACGCAGCCAACCTAAGAAAGCGCTAACGTTTAACTTGGGGCCCTCCACTTCCCCGAAAACCAAGGCCAAACAGTTTAAGAGGTCTCCAAGGGACTCCACAGAGCAAAGAGCCTCTCCATCCTCCTCACCTACCCCTGCACCATCACTTTCTCCCTCACCTCCCATGGGACCTTCTAAGGAGGAGGTCTTTAGAAAAGTTCGTCAGCAACAGGAGAGACTGAGAGCCTTGGAGGGTCAGCTAGACTCCGTAGAAAGGGAGTCACATTCCTGGAAACGTCCCTACCCCTCTCCAAGCCACTCGCCGGTGCCAGACTCCCACTTGCAAGAACAGATTGAAGCCTTGGAGCAGACAATGCGAAGGAACCAAGCCGAGCTCACCCACGAGCAGTACTGGGAGGAGGAACTTCAGGCGGAGGCGGACAAGGAGCGAGGGATGAGGAGGAAGCTGGCGGACCTGCACGCCAAGCTCGACGACTGCGGGCGGCGGCTGCACGACTTCTCGGTCCGCTCTGCCCAGCTGGAGCAAGAGATCCAGAGGGAGAGCCAGGCCGCGAGCAAAGCCGGCGGCACCGAGGAGTCACTCGACGCGGTGGAGGCGGAGCTGCGGATCCAGGAGAGGCAAGGGGCCGAGTTTGAGGAGCAGCTGTCAGAGGCGGACAAGGCTCTGGAGAAGGCGGAGTCTCTGCTGCAGGTAAGGAGAGAGGTCACGGTATTGGAAAGAGGACTGTGAAGGGGGGGTAAGGTCGCCCCCGTTTAGCTTTACATTAATCAGTATCCCTCTCCTACCTGCATAATGCAGCAGACACATGGCAGTGAATAGACATTGAAAAGGAGAAAATATGAATTACAAACCAGTTCCTTCTATCAGTATCATGACATGATTGCTGGATACTCATATCCTCTGTTCATGGAAGTGTTGTATTTATACTCTAGCTAAACCCGTTTGACAGGTATCGCCTTGAATGAAATTCATTTTCTCAATTCATGGTTACTAATGTTGCTTACACTATATTTTTCTTTTGTATGTCCGCCGTTGTACTGTTTATAGAAAATGGGATTAAAAAGATTTCATGTGGATTACGCAGCCCCTTTTTGTTGGATTTACTTAACCTCAGCCCGTTGTACCGTGTTGTCTTATTATTTGTTGGCTTTGAGTCGTTGGCACAGACGTGGGAGTCCTAATAAAAGCCTAAACCAGTTTAAATGGAAAATTCAGCTTTCTTAAACCCACGTTGAACCCAGGACCCACCCAGCTCTCATGTAGCAGAGATTACATATCGAACACTGACGTTTGAGTGTCTTGACATAACATTCACGCCAGACTTCAGTAACAAGCCATGTGATCTTCTCAGTGACAAAAGAAAATCAGAACTTTTTAGTCCATGAATTAAGTTGAGCGTAGTTACACAGGAAATAAGCATTTAACACTCTCTCTGAATGATCTCAGGAGTTTGTTGGTCTGTGTAAATGTTCTGCAGAAAACTTTAAACAAGCTTCAAGGTTCTTTATCTTCAGCAGTGGAGTCTCGCACATTGAGTGTGCGTAGATGTTGTCGCAGCTGAGCGAATAACATCTGCTTATTCCAGGTTTTTCTTCAGCTTTTCTGTTAGTCCGTAGACAACACGTCTGATTTTTTTTTATTTTTTGACTCCTGTCAGAAACTTTACAGTGATCACCTGGTCGTGGTTGGTTTATGGTGAAAGGAGGTTCTTTCCTCAGCCGGATTATGGCCCCAACGAGCTCATTCAGTATGCTTTCAGAGACCTCTTAGCTGTAACCAATCATGACATAATTATTGCGCAACACCTCAGTATTGACGAGCCTTTTAATTGGCCGCCAGGCTGCACTGGCATGGAGGCGGATTGCTTTGTAAATATTGACAGATCTCAGTTATTTTCCTGGCTTTCTTTGCCGTGTTGCACCTCCTGTTCTTTGTATGTTCCATAGTTACACCCCGTGTCGTTCCAGTCTATGACACATAATTAAATTTATTGGCCAATTAGTTTGGATTTCGGGTGACTTACTTTGGGTTTAACCAACATCTGGTGTGAATTTCACGTCAGTATGTTGTATTTGCTGCAATATGATGAAAGTGACACACACACTAAAAAATGTTAAGTTATTTTGGTGTTTTAGATTGGAAAGCTATGGCCTTGATTGCATCAGGACCTCACAAATAATGGTCTTGGAAAAAAAAAAGTTACCCTTTTCCAAATGAGCTACTTCAGTACACCAGTCACATGAAGTAGTGCAACTGAAACCTCCATTTAATGCTATATTTCTACATTTAAAGATATGCATTGACGCTCTCTCTTAACCAACAGGGGTTTGTTTTCATCAAGATAAGCCATAGTTCACATCGCATTATTTCTTTTTCTTTTTTTTTTTTTGAGATGACAATAAATTATATAACAATTGATGAGTTGCTCCATTCCCATTTTCTTCCTGTTAGATGCACTTTTCTATCGGCCAGTGGATTAAAGAAAAATCTATTCCACATTCTTGTTAGCTTAGCAGGACTGAAAATTGTTAGCTTTCTGAAGCCTTGTCAAAAACTGGGATCAGCCCTTTTTTTACATTATGGAAAGCTCATTTGTCATTTAATCAGAGAGCCTTTCAAAGGAAAATCCAACATATTTAGTGCTCAGTTAAAAAGAGGAACTATGTGACATAGACAGTCAGAGCACTCTGCCCATGATTTACAAGCGTACCTGTGATAGACAGAACAAAGATTATATTTTTTTTAAATATTATTCCATATGGGTTGTTAAAACATCAGATATTGTAGTAGGCAGCAAACAGTGCCTGTGTCGTGGGACGGAAAAGCACATTGCCCTGCGTACGGTAATTGCCAGAGAAAATAGGAAGCCTTCACTTCCTAAAAATGTTAACACTTGTGAACATAAAATAGTACAAGAAAGCTCAGTCCATTTTGATGAAAAAGGGCTTGTGTCAGTCATCAGTCAGCGGAATTGGTCGAGGCAGCCAGCCGAGCGTTAAAATGTTGCCGGTGATGAGCACAGCGTTCCTATCATCGGGCTAATGGAGGCAGACCTGCAGGTGTGAACTGCCTCAGCAGGCTTTCTCAGTCCAACATCAATTATCCAAACACACACACACACACACACACACACACACACACAAGCCAGCGAAGTGGAAGGGATGGATGGCATGCAGATGCATATTTTGTTTCAGTGTGCAGACATGCTGATCGAGAGAAATGGATTGTCAGTTAAAACACACCGACATCTTGCTGGTGTGCATTAAAGTTCGCTTTGTGAGCGTGAAGGCAGCTGTTTTTCTTTTTTCCTGGAAAAGTTCAGAACTTTCTTTACGTCTTCAATAACGTCGCCAGCTAAACATCGCATCGACGTATAAATATGCGTCATGCTGCTTTAATCTGATCAAATCAGGCAGTTATATTGGCCCAGCCTAATGGACTGCTAATTACCTGATGAGGAGTAATCTGCATCAGTGGCTCGGGTTTGGATCGGTAGATTCTGCTGCCCCCTTCTGGATGCATTTTGTCATTGAAACGGCAAAGAGATCAAATGCGGCCGGTGACAGTCCGGTCATATCTCATTCTCCTCCATCTTTACCATCCAGGCGAAGCAGAATGAGCTGGAGGACCTGAACAAGGAGCTGAGGCAGTGCAACCTGCAGCAGTTTATTCAGCAGACGGGCGTCGTGCCGCCCCACAGCCAGTCACGCACAGAGCTGCAGGAGCAGCTGGAGCAGCTGGAGCAGCTGGAACTGGCAGCAGGTAGCATGGATCCTACATACCCTGCATGTTTTTTTTTTTTTATCTGTTGTTGTTTTTTCAGTGTGATAGCTGAAGACGGTCCCTTTTTTTTCCCTCTCCTTCAGGCCGCAGTGCAACTCCTGTGGAATTTCCTCTTCGTCCGACGGCCAAACAGTTTCTAGGACATCCGCGGAACCTGCAGAACCCTCTAGTGTCCAGTCTCAACCCTGAGGGTGTGTATGTGTGAGACCCCGCTGCTTCCCACGTCTCCATCCCCTGGCCCCCAAGCCCCTCGCCCCCATATCTCCTCCAGCTTTCCTGGGCTCTTAATGCTGATGCTTTCAGTAATGGTGTTTGATCCTGGGACTACCTGTGCACCAGTGGTCTCCTCTACTCCTTAACTTCCCCGTGCTCAGCCACTGCAGGGTGAAAGGCTTTTCCTTTAACCGCATTCTTTTAGTCTCGTCCCTAACCTTTTGCATCTGATGCGGTTTCCCCCCGCGTTCTTCCTTTTGAGCGTTTCTCACATCCTTGTACGCTTCGATTCTCAAGGGTTTTATCTTCTCTGTACTGCCACGTCCTCCCTGCCGCACGCTGTTTGCTTCTGGACTAACCGTAACTGTTTCTGTTATACCTTAATGCATCTCGGGATTTGCTGCTAATCCCCCTCCTTTTGTAATTATGAGTGGCCTTCCCACCCTCGAGTCAAAAATGCTCTCCCAGCAGCTGCTCTTCCCCTGCATCTCAATATAACCTATTGATCGCGCTGCAAAATGACTGTGCCAGATGTTCTGATTGTGTGCGTGTCTTTTTTTTTTTCTAACTATGGTTTTGTGAAACAATTGGCACCAATATAATTTCTGTTTGCCTTTCACGTGCGAGGACCGTTGAGTGCCACGTGAGGGGATGTATCTGCACAATGCCTTGTACTTTGGTGATGCTTGACTTCCAAAGAGCACGAGCCTGTTACAGTGGGCTCTGCGAATGTGTTGCACTGTCCCGTTCTCTCCCCCCCCACCGTGTCAAGCATTGGGCCGCGTGTGCCTACAGAGAAACGTATCTTTTTGGACCCTTTATCGAAGACTTTTTTCCCGGGACTGTCTATTTTAACTAGATGTTTGTTTAAAAAGCACCAGGCACATTTCAGACGTAGAGCACCAGGCGCTGGGTTTTGTAGAGATGCTTCTTCTGCTCTCCTCTGGCGCTGATGTCTCTGGTTCTTTTCTGTCTTCACACCCACAGTTTGACCTGTCTCGACTCGCACCGCACCTCGTTGTACTATAGGATCAAGACAAGTTAATTAATGCACAGTGCTTTTACACCTCGAACATTTCACTTTTTTTTATTCCAGGTTACAACCACACACTGGAATAGCCGACACAAAGTAGCGCATAATTCTGGAGTGTGGCAAGCATTTGTATTCCGATATCCTTAAATCAAAGGATCAAAGTCGGCCCTCAATAGCCGGCCGTCCTGCATGTTTTAGATGATTCAACACACGTGGATCAAATTATTGGTTCATTAGCAAGTCTCCCAAGAGCAAGCCTCGCTCAGCAATTTCATTCAGGTGTGTTGGAGCGAGGGCAAATAGAAAACCCTCAGGGCACCAGCCTTTGTGGTCCGGATTTGGACACACCTGCTCTAAAGACCTCGCCTAATAAGTAAAAACACAAAAGTCCACCTGTGGTGTGAGATAACATCAGTTTAATAAATCCAGCTGTTCTGCGAAGGTCTCTGATGTGCATCATGAGCACCAAAGAAGACACACGTCAGAAAGTTTGGTGAAAAGGTTGTGGAAGATTTAGGCAGGTGTATGTAGGCCAAAGTTATGTAGGGGACGCAACAGACACGCCGAAGAAGGAGCTCTGGCCATATTAGAGGAAAAATAGGTACATTTTTAGAATTCACACACTGCACACCACCCTAAACACACCGCTCCAATAGGGACACATGGTGGTGGCAGCATCATGGGGATGTTTCTCTTCGGCAGGGGAAAATGGGGGGTGGTGAGAGCTGATAAGACACTGCGTGGAACTAAAGACCAGGTAAAGAAACTGCAGAGGATTTGATTAGGGGAAAAAGCTTCTAGCAGAAAGAAAAACAGACTCGGACATACATGCGTGTTAGAATCGTCTTGTGTTGGGATGGCCTAATCCTCCTCCCGGAGGACTGAACACATTCCCATGTCTCACCTTTTCAGATGTGCCGTTTCCCTCCTGTTCCAGAGTTATGTGCTACTTTGTGTGGTTCTCGGAGTTTGTGGTTGTCCTCTCACAAAACGTAGGAGCACTTATTCAATTCACGGTCCATCCACATATCAAACATAACACTGTTTCTGTCAATACTATACAGAACACTCAGATTGGTTTACTAATCATTTCAATACGTTTTACGATGTTTCGATAGATCGTCCTAACGTGATCGGTCAAACTGTTGTGTGCGTCTGGTGTGCATTTCCTTCCCATTTGCAGTGTTATTTTTCTTTAAGTGTTATTTTCCTTTAAGATTAGAAACAATTCCCCTTATCAGATTTATATATATATATATATATATATATATATATATATATATATATATATATATATATATATATATATATTCTATTCTGACTACAAGCCTTGAGTTATGATCCACAAAATCTGAAATTAAATGAATTAACCCAGCAACTGGTCTTGGGCCAGGCTGTTCTCCCTGCAGGCGTGTGTGCCTGTCCAGATTAATCCAACACTTTAATGAAGTTTCTTAGCTGAAAAATGCCCCCCCCCTCAAGAAAAAAAAAAATAGCCAAACAAACAAAAAAATGGGATCATCATCCCCCACTTGTTTTTGTGTCTTGCAGTCCTCACATCCCGAGAGTCGTCATGGAGATAAAACACGGACCGCAGGGCCAAGGGAAAGTTTTTTTTTGTCTCACCATCGCCTCTTGTTTAACCCCTTTTGCTTCCTAACATTTCCATTCATTATTAATTTACTCACACGTACTTTATATAAATAAGAAAAGATATATTTACAAAGTTTTGCTACTGTAAAACATTTCAAAGCTATCTGTACGAAATGTAAAATAACTTAGGAACCTTTGACCAATAGAGATTATTACAATTCCTGTGTATTTAAATAATAAAATGTGAATCGTGTTTTAGATATTCTGTTGTTGTGTGATTTCTTAAACACCTCCTTTTTACGAAATGTTATAAGAAACCCTATTTGAATCCCTGCGGTATCTAATTGACTTACAAGTGTGCAATTGCTGAAAAATTACAAACGCTGCAATCCGACTACACAACATGTACCATGGATAGATTTCAAAGTGTTGAAGTATGCCTGCTTTTCTCCGTACTTGATGTTTAACGGGTCTGTGATTTCTTATTTCTCATGATCTCTAGGCATCGATAATAAACTCTTTACATGTAACCGATGGAAACCTCATGGAGGGAAACGAGTCAAAGACGCTGGCGTCCCAGCTGCTGCTGTTATTGATAATGTAAACTCACGGATGAAAACTGAACACAAGCAAAGCGCTCGTTTAAGAAGTGAAGTTTTTCCACTTTTTTTCATCTTACAAATTTCAACGTATTTTATTGCCATTTTGAACGTTGAAGCAAAACAAAATAGCAAATAATTGCTAAACAAGCAATTATTATTAATTGCTAAACAAGCAATTATTATTATTCCTATAATTATTATTATTATTATTATTATTATTATTATTTCATGCTGTGTTGAATTACTCTGACTCTGAGAAGCAGCCAGTAGGCTTTTAGTAACTCTGGATGAGCTGTGGAGATCCAACGATTCAGGAAGGAGAAAAGATCGCTTCTAATCATGCAGAAATCTGCCTCATATGGAAGAGTGGTAAAAAAAGAAAATTACGTTTGATCGACTGAGAGGCCGGATTTCTGGCCAACACGATGGGAGGATGCATGGAGCTACAAGGCAATCAAGGAAGAAACGGTCTTGGAAGCTGCAAAGGACTTGGCAGCGTGGTAGATGTGTAGAGGCCAGTGATCCTCAATAAAATGCAGCTAGAGCTACAACAGATTTGATTTTATCAAAGATTTACGTAATAGACCCAAATTCTGTTTAAAATCTGTTCGCAGATGCTCTTCCCCTATTTACCGAAGAAAAAAGGGCAGGTCTTTCAGTGCGGAGCTTGTAGGCATAGCTACCCCTCCCCAAAACACTTGCAGCTGGAACTGCAAACTTTTCGGCACTCTTGAAAAACACACATTTTCCTTCCACTTCGCAACAATGCGCTCTTCTCAACAAAAAATTTGGAGGGTTGTGACTGTCGCTTGACAAACATATCTAAAGAGGGTAATAATCAAGGCAGGGTTCCCACGGGTCCTTGAAATCCTTGAAAGTTTGTGAATCTGAAAAAAATAAATTCAAGGCCCTTGAAAGTTCTTGAAAACAGCCAAATAAAAAAACACCTTGTCCTTGAAAGTCCTTGAATCCACTGAAATTGTGTCTTTAACAAAGGTAACAAAAGCCTGAGAATGATTTAAATATATCTCTCAGCAGCTTTCTGGCAACCGTGGCACTTTAAACAGAAGTCAAAAACTAGCTTAAACAAAGATAAAAGTAAGTGAAACAAATTGATATAATTCTGAACATCTCAATGCTGCACCTTTTTCCATAAAATTCCATGAAACGGTAGGCTAATGTACATCTTATATGTAATTTAGTATGGCATAGCCATGTACTGTGGATATAAATGTAGGCTATGAATATGATCAATATCAATGTAGGCTATAAATTAAGTCCACTTTCTTGCATTGCTTCTGACCCAACAACTTCTATGCCGTTTAGTCTTTTATTGAATTTGCATTGTATTAAAACATGATAACCTATTCAGCGGTCACAGTAGGTAAATGCCGCCACGTGTGGTCCTTGAATTTGAGGAAATTGGTCCTGGAAAGTCATTGAAAGGTCCTTGAATTTGATGTTCACCAAGGTGTGGGAACCGTGTCAAGGGATAGGAACACCTTTGGACGGCACCACAGGTGGTCATATAAATGCATTTTTTAACATCATCAGCACTGTGTGTTCGTGCTGTGAGGACAAGGGGCCAACATGGAGCTCCCAGTGCAAAACAGAACCATAACACGAGAGTCTCCATTTAAAAATACGGACAATCAAAGCTTCTCTCCGGGGATCATTCATATTCATGGTGTAGGATGAATAACGCCCACTGAGGTTCTGCACACCGCCGTTGTCCTCCGCCCTGTTGCTGTTTGTTTACCCTGGAGACCAAATTTGCTGTCTGTCACACTCTTGGGTGACGTAGGCCTCCCTGTGTGCTCTGGCTGACCCCGCACTGATACCCTGCAGGCTTCTAAAAATACCTCGCTCTGCAGACTCAGGGGAGGGCAGGTACTTCATATTTCTAGTTTGGTTCTTTTCAAATTTATCCTAAAGCATTTTTTTTTTCTCCGCCTCCTTATTTCAATGTTGCCGGCACACAAAACCAAAACGTTTTGATCCGGCGATGAAGCGTGCAGAACTGGATGGTTATAAGGAGATTTACCACTGTCTGACTTTGCAAGGGTTAGATAAGCTTCAAATCCTTGTTTTGTCCCCACTGTCTGGACAGGACCAGAGCCTTGTGTGGAGCACCGACGCCTCCTACTGGACATGGAGAGTGTTTACACCAGCATCTTAGTGCTCAACAAAAACTGTGGCTTTCATCACTTCCACGTACTGTTGCATTCAAACTGTTGATGTTGAGGGACGTGCTGGAGTTAAATGCAGTATTTAATCTTAAATCTAGATAAAAATTGTATTTTATTTATAAAAAAAAATAAAATGTCACATTAAATTACACCCAGGTCAATCCAATCCCATAGTACCAGATTATTGTAAAGATGTTTCAGGGGGGGCTTTGCCTTGGGAATTATCCATATCTTTATTTTTTCTGTCATCTTTTCTTTCTTTCGCCCGGAAACGGGATCTAAACGAGCGTCTGGGGAAACAATCTCCTGGGTTGAGGGACGAGGGTGAGCATATGCACGTCCCCATATTAGGATGACGGCGACGGGGAGCTCAAGTCAAAGAGCCTGACGGACGTGCTCGCGCCTTACTCCTCTGTGTCACAATGACGCATCGCGTTCGCATGAGGTGGGAGTAGGAAGAATCCTGTGAAGACATGCACTGCACAGGACGAGACACAATGAGCAGCAGATGACGCAACAAATGATTTAAGTCACAACTTTACTTCTCACTTTATGCACGTAAAACATACACATTGTACAAGGGGTAACAAGTTACTCAGAAATAAGTTAAATGTTGTTTATATTCAGGAAAAGGTAAGAAAAAAAAAGCCACCAAAACATGATTACCTTTTTGTTTCATATATATATATATATATATATATATATATATATATATATATATATATATATATATATATATATATATATTACTTGTATTACTTAGAGCATTAAGAACTAAAGAATATTGACTGGTGTTGATAGCTACAGAGATTTAGATGTAAATTTCTACAAAATTCTGAGAAAACTAAGAATACCCTGCTTTGTTTTTTTACAGGAACTATGTTTTATGGCACTACGGTCTTAATTAGGAGTTTTCAGATTGGAAGGGGGCAGGAAAAGAGGGCTTAAAACGTCCAGCAAAACTCCAGCGGTCAGGAGTCAGTGTCGAGGCCTAATGGTTTCTGCATATGGGCCCTCTCTGCCGCTACGCCTCGTGTTGCCCTCACAAACTCTGATTTAAAGAATGCGCACTTACTGTGGAATACCTCATTCCAGATTTCACCGGTCTACGTATCTGCGCATTCAATGTGTGTCTCAATTTAAGCTGGCACCTTGTGTCGCCAAAGAATTAAAAACAGCTTCTTTCTTTTTTTTTTTTTAGATGAAAAGTTTTCACCCATCTCCAATTGTTCAGCGTAGAATAAGACCATTTTTAGACTAGAAAGAGTTTGAGGGAGTCCAGATTGGTTCAAAATAAAAAATCTCACTGAAATAGTCCAGGAATTAGATATCAATATAAGCACGGACAAAAAGCCATATCAAAACCTGCCACTGACGTAACAATAACCTAATTTTTGGAGCGACCCAGAAACCTCCAGCTTGTCATGACTGAGAGAAAAACTGATCAAACTGTGAAACGGAAACTGAAAGAAAACTCACCAGCTGCCTCAACCGGTGGCAAAAAGGCCAGGAGGGGGGGGGGGGGGGGGGGGGGGGGGGGTCAACTGGGGAGGCAAGGCAAAAGCCGGCCTGGTTCTAAATAGGGTATGTCAGCATAGTAGGAAGTACATGTGGAGACCACTGGGAGGCCAATCGAGTGGATCGGGCCTTTCCCAGCAGCGCGCAGGACATGATCTAGAACAGCGTGTACATATAGGTGTCTGTCTGCCTTGTCCGGCGGAGGCTGGTCTCTGAAGGCGAGGCGGAGCGGAGCGCGCGGTATTCCCAAAACCAGGTTAGCCGCTGTCACACGCACAGTGGAACTGGCAACTGGCACAATGTGCGTTAGTCAGTGGCTTACCTGCTTTTAGTTCTCAGTGACGGTGCTTTAGGCTCGCACCCTCTGTAGAGCACAAAACAAACACTGTCATCGTTCACAAAATGGGTCAAATTAAAGAGTTAAAATAATCCCGATGCCACACAATGGCATCACAGTTCAGTAACACAAGAGGAAGCTATATTAGGCAAATGTTCCATTGTTTTAACGGTGTAATAGAGAAGCCAACAAATTAGATCTGACTTCCTGTTCATGATGTATGGATCATCCAGGACATTAACATACAGTTAAAACCATATTGTGTTTTTTTTTTAACTGGTAAAAAGAAAGTTTCATTCTCAGAAATTGCTACAGTAAACAAATTGGTCAATTTATAACAAAATACAGCTTATAAGATGATTAAACGATCCTATATAAGACTATATGTTGATTTTAAGAAATGTAGAGCTACTCACCAGTTCAAGTTTTCTTTTGCAATATTTCTTTTTAGTAAAAAAAAGAGTTGAATTCCTGACCAAACGTCCTAATAGATCATATCCAATTTTTAAAACGTTTTTTTTATTTCTTCCATTATTAAAAGAATCTCAGCCCAGGACTGGAGTTGTGCGCTTTTAGGAATATTCTTTAGCATACACCGCCGCAGAAGTTCAGTTCACTTGCATTACCCCTGCTGCCCACTCCCCTGCATCCTCAACCCGACCTGGTTATGCAAATGAGGAGCGACCTGGCGTTCGGCTCAGCCAATCGGGTGCCGCGCTGCAGGGGAATGTCCCTCCTTTAGGCAATAATTGACAAATCAGGAGCTCCGTGGGCGGGACGTCGAAGAACAGCATGTTCAGTCGATTGTTCGAGTTGTAGTTGGGGTGCGGCGCGTTCAGTTCTGCACGTCGTACATCAGGAATGAACCATTACCTCCTTAACAGTTTCCTGTCCCGCTACGTAATTGTTGTGCACATCTGCGCTATAAAGGTTCCTTTACCCTTAAAGAGACGCCCCGGAATGCGGCAGCCGCCACCCGAGCTGGTTTGGGTGGGTTTTAAAGCCGTTTTGTCCGCGAGCGCTGCGACCCCTCCGGTGTGTAGTGGTTGAACTCGGCTTACTTTGTGTACCGCGTTGCCATGAGCGGAGTGTGGCTGTGCACGTACCAAGGATGCTGCATGACAGTCTGATCTGATGATGATGACGGGAAGGAAGGGAGGACAGTGCACACTCAATTATTTACGGAACGCGAGCTGACATCATATATATATATATATATATATATATATATATATATATATATATATATATATATATATATATATATATATATATATATATATATATGTGTGTGTGTGTGTGTGTGTGTATGTATGTATGTATGTATGTATGTATTATGTATGTATGTATGTATGTATGTATGTATTAATACAATTTAGTTCCAAAGGTTTAATTTAAACATCAAGATGAAAACTTAAAGGTAGTTTAAATACGTGTAGATATTACTATAAGCACTTAATGTCTTAATTAACTTTAATTGCATTTATTCCTTTCCAAAACGGAACTTATTATTATTATTATTATTATTATTATTATTATTATTATTATTATTATTATTTCTTGTTGTGTTGGATTACTCTTTACGAGGATGTACTTGACCTCCCGACAAACCCTGTTCATGCTTCATTATGTAACAGTTGATTTGTGGAATTTACTTGGGCCACTAGGGGGCGACATATTCGTTTTTTTTTTTTTTTTTTTTTTTAATAAACGACGCCCAACGGCTTTTACACAATTTGCCAGACATTTTTTTTTTTGTTTTTTATATTATTGGCATGACATGTCTTGTAAAGTCCAAAGAAAAAAAAAGGAAAAACGAAATTACATTTATTTATTTATTTTTCAAATAGAAATCGCTCGAAACTGTTCAAATGTAGCTCTGAATGGATTTGTAAGGGGTGGTTGCCCTGCTAAAAGATGAGAATCTCACAGTCTCTGGTCTTCGACAGTTTCTTCATGTTCTTCTAGAATTTCCCTTATCTCTGTACTGTTTCCCATCAACTCTGACCAACTTCCTTGCAATTTTTGGAAAACATCCCCGCAGCGTGATGCTGTCATCATCATATCTCACTTTGGAGATGGTGTAATCAGACGAATGTGCAGTAGCACTATGTTTATGGTATTACCGAAGTATAGAGAATTTTTCATATGTAAGTAAATTGTAAACTTTCTTTATATCACAGCTTTCACAGATAAAAAAAAAATCACAAAGTGCTTTACAGTGTATTAAACACCATATAGAAATATCACAATATCTAATGATGTGATCCAGAACTCTATCTTTTTAAAACATATATTCACAATGTTTTTTTATGTTACTTAACTTATTTAATGTAATTACAAAACCGGTCAGCCTTTTTATACGAGTAATGTACATTTACATGCGGTACAATGTAAACAGTTAAATCCCCAGTTTCTTTATCATAGTGATTTGATGAATATTCCTGCAGCCTCTCTACTTTTCTTTTTTTTCTTTTTTTTTTACTCTTGGCCTTCTGCTACTTTCACATTAAGAGTTACTGTGCCAATCTTAAAATTCAACTTTGTTTCTGTCCAACTGGGTCCGTGGCAAGACACAACTAATGAAAAAGAAAAATTAGCAGCAATCTATGTCTTTGTTACAGACTACAAACAAACAACTAAGAGCCTAAAGGTCTGAAGTAAAATGTGTACTTATATTGTTATTTACAAACATAATCCTCCAATTTATCCATGAAGCTCAGGAATCATCAGTCCGCAGCATCCGCTGCAGGTCCACCAGGTTCTGCAAAAGCTTTTTCCCTGCGGCCATCAGACTGTTGAACTGCTGCTGAACTGCTGAACTATAACCCATAAACTCTGCACAACATTCGCATATTTGCACATTTTGCATCATTGCATCCCCATCTAGCATTACAAATGCTGTCGAACTCTTAGTTTTTAAATGCATTCTTGCATAAATGCCCTTTGCACAATCAAATTCTGTACATACAAATGTTTTTTTTTTAAAAATAAAAAATTCTCACCTCTACACTGTGACTTTCTCCTGCATTGTTTACATTTCAATTGCTTTACTTTTAAATTCAGTGCTGCACCTTATACTGTATTTTAAATCTACTGTAAATTACAAGCTGTATTCTTGCACAAATGCCCTTGCACAATCAATTCTGTACATACAAATGGTTTTTAAAAATACTCACCTGTACACTGTGACTTTCTCCAGCACCTTATACTGTAATTTAATTTTACTGCAATTTACAAGCTGTATGCAACGAAATGTCGTTCTGTACGCACTCTGTACATACAAAATGACAAATAAAGTTATCTAAGTCTAAGTCAAAGTTAAGAGGCATAAACAGATATAATAATTTTAGTTACCGTTGTTCCACAAGGGAAGACGTGCTACCAAAATATATTAGCCCTGTTTTAAATATTACCTTTGCTTTCTCTCCAGTTCTAAAAAAAACATCTGAAGTCAGTCATGCAGCATTAACCTTGTTTGATAGATACAATATAGATTTATCTGTCTCTTTGAAATTTGACCAACTACCAGATGTGCATATTCCCTTTTCTTTATACCTAGCCAACACAAATGTGAACCCATCCAGAGGGTAGGTCCACTGGATGGGTTCCTTTTTATCGAAACATTTATTCTCTTCTCTGAAAGACTTCTTCAGTGTGTAGTGTTGTAGGTAAACTTTGCCTAAGTTGTGTCTTTGCATAGTGGACCAACACGTGTAAGTGTGACAATCAAAACTGGATGTTTGCATACAAAAGAAGAGCATTATGCTACCAACTGTTTATTAGTGCTCTGATGGCCATTTATTGTTCCCAGGGGGCTGAGTCATACTCGCAATAACAGCGTGTAAGAGCATTGTCCACAGCAGAGACTGGAGTATCTGTCCATAGGGCCACAATAATAAGTCAGACACTTAATAGAGTTGGGCTTTTTTAAAAAAAAAAGTGGCCAGAATACAATCTTTACTTAGTGTTAAAAATAATAAGGCACATTTTAAGTTTGCCAAAAGGCATGTGGGCGACTCCCTGAATGCATGGAGGAAGGTTCTCTGGTCAAATGAGACTAAAGTTTGAACTTTTTGGTCACCAAGGAAAACGCTGTGCGCAAACCCAGCACATCCCGTCACCCAAAGCACACCATCCCCACAGTGAAATGTGGTGGTGGCAGCATCATGCCGTTGCGATGTTTTTCAGCAACAGAGACTAGGAACTGCTCCAAGTCAAAGGGAAATGTGGATGGTGCTGAATACAGAAATATTCTTTAGCAAAACTTCAAATCTGTCAGTCTGCCTGTAAGTTGAGCCTGGGACGGAGGTTCACCTTCCAGCAGGACAATGACCCGAAGCAAACTGCTAAAGAAACACTTGAGATGTTCTAGGGGAAACGTTTAAATGTGTCGGAAGGGCCTAGTCAAAGTCCAGACCTCAATCCAATTGAGAATCTGTAGTTAGACTTGAAGATCTTTGTTCACAAGTGAAAACCATCCAACAGAAATGAGATGGAGTGTTTTTTTCTTTGAGGAATGACCAAAAATCCCAGTGGAAAGAGGGGATGAGCTCTGCTTAAAAGCAGCTTGCAGCTGTAACTGCTGCAAAGGTTGGGGGTGGTGTTGAGTGGGGGGTTGCAAATATGCACGCTGAGTTTTTGTCCTATCTTTTCTTCACAATAAAAATATTAGGAAAAAAATACATCTTCGAAGAGTTAGGTATGTTCTGTAAAGTAAAGGATGCAAACTCCACAACAATATATTTCTGATCTATATAAAAAAAAAAAAAACATGAAAAATGCCCTGTTGCAGGGGTGGGGGCATCAAAAAAATAAAAAGCAAAAAACCAGTGCTTGAAAATGAAACATACAGTGATTTGTTTGTATTTGTCATGCAAATAATTGATACAGACATGTATTCTGAGCGCCCTAAACGCAGTCCAGGTTTCATTCATACTTGTACCACGGTTTTTACAACCTTTAATGCAGGGCCCGACTTTTCAGTCCAGATCCATGAAGGAGTCCTTTGGAACGGGTACTGTCTCTTTAAGAATCCGATATGTCGAAGTTCACTCGGTAATTTCCGTCCTCGGCCAGCCGGTGGTGTCACTCACCAGCAGAGACTTCAACCTCTCTGAACATACCTTTCACTACTGAATGGGGTAGGTTAAATAACATACAGAAATGCTTATGCGTGACATTATAGGTGCACGAAATGAGGTTTATTGTTAGGTAAAAAGCTTCATACAATGACTGGTTTTAGCATAGAGTTGAAGGGTTAACGTTGCTAATTTTAGCTACTCTGAAGCTAGCTGACATGCTACCCTGAAGCTAATTTTACTAGCTAGCGTCATTTCTGGAAAAAAAAAGAACATTACAAAAACGGGTCATTTTGTTGTCGTGACATGCATATTAAATACGAATTTGTAGATTAGTGCTGTGTATTTATGTTATCCGAAAACTACCGAAAAAGCGATTTGGTCCGGATTGTTGTTCTTTGTTTACAAATGTAGCATTTGCTCTGTGTAATGCTACTTTAGGTTAGCCCCCTAAAGGTTAAACAACACTGGTTAAGGCTTAATCCTTAAAGTGACAAAAGTTACAATATTCTGTCAGCTGACGAAGAAGGGGAAAACGAGTTAAAAATTTGGCTGGTGTTTAGTGAGCGAGAAAAATCAGGATTTATAGCTTTTTGTACTTGTGATTGTTGTGAAACTGGCAAGACATCAAACCAAAAAACGTAAAATAACGATTGGAAAATGTGAATTTTTTTGTAAGATGATATAAAACAGGAATTTCTTTTTAGTTTTCCTATTCATTTGTTTTTGGTGACCGTCCTTCGACCTTTCCCATGTAAAATAGAATGTCTTATCTATTTGTTAAAGAAGTATAAAGAACAAGAAAAATATGAGAAAGGCAAAGGTACGTGAAGCTGTGCAATAAATGGGGTAAATGCGTCCTAAATTTTACACATAAGGTAAATTGTGCCTGTCTTGTTGTTTTGTGCTATTACATTATTGCAGAAAATGCATGAATGTAAACTTAACAGAAAAAGAGTAAACCTTATGCTATAAGTTTGGTCAACAGTGCTTGATTTTGTTTAAGTATGTATTTTTTTTTTTTTTTTTTTTGGTGAGGGACTAGTGATTGTTGGAGGTGGAGACGGCCTGTGAGTAAAGGAGCTGTCCAGTGCTGCTGTGGTCTCATTCATGGTTATTCAGTCCAGGAGTGGTGTTAGTTCGGCTAGGGTCCTTTTGTCTCTTATCGCCCAAACTGGGTGGAGTGGACATCCGAGACAGGGTCAGAGCATAAAGGTGTAGATTTTAATTCCATTGCTTTCATAAATAATAATAAAAAAAAAAAGTTGAATTCTCTATATCTACAAAGTTGCTGTTTGGATTAAAAAAGTTACTTGATAGGAGCAGTTTGTAACTTTGTAAGTAAGTTGAACAATACATAAAAGGGCTTTTACGTTTCTTGTACTTAGACTGGATTTCCTGTTATTACTTAAGCAAAGAGCTTTATTAAATCATTATGTTAATCTGTTGATGAATGTAGCTCGAGTATTTACATTGTTGGGGCAATTATTTTATGTATGGCTGGATGATATGGAACAAAAAAAGCATATTGATAAAATTGAAATCATATTGATTTGATATTGATAATTATCAACACATTCTAAACATATATTTTAAGTGAAGCCCTGGCCATTTTATACCCATTTTTAGATACAGAACACACAAACACTGAAGTCAAACTCAACCCTTTATTGAACCAACTTTTAACCAAAACTGCAAGTTTTTAAAATAAGGAAGAAAAATAACACGTGCTCTCTGAACTCTTTGAAGGGGGCGGAGCTTGTTGATGCGTTTGTGATTGTCTGGAAGGATGTAATAACTAATATTAATCTGCATGGCTAGACTAAAAGAAGGAAAACTGTTATTCTATTGAACTTTATATTGACCCCATTTTTTCTATCATATATATATATATATATATATATATATATATATATATATATATATATATATATATATATATATATATATATATACATATACATAGTTCAGTACGTGATTATTGTTCAGACCTACTTTTATGTTGTTTTATATTTAAACTGTCAGTTAATTGGGCTGCTTTACGCAGGAGATCTCTTAATACATTTCAAGACTATTCCAACAGTTTTCTTATTTTTTAATTCACTTGAAAATGGTGATATCTGTGTATCATCTAAACAGCTTTTCATGGTACTTCTCTTTATCGTTCCCTCAGAAATCTGAATTCATCTGAATGTTTAGTAGTGATTCAATTAGGTTCTCATTTCCTAGTGGTTATTCACATGAAGCTACCAAATTGTAATGTCGGACAGAGACAATAGTACATTTTAAAATGTTTCTATGCAAGTTTTTTTGAGCTGGAGTGCTGTTTACCTTCCTCAAGAGTCAGCCAATGGATGACTTGGGTGGAAATGATAAAGAGGGGCTAGTTAAGAGTTTTTCTCTAAATGAAGATGTCCCTCTAAATTTGGATTGAGGTGTCAGAGTGATGTAAAGTTCAGTACGTGATTAACCATTGACAACAAAATATGTGAAAAGTTGTCATTGGAACCACTAGAGATCACATTGTGATCGATGCACAGCTGGACATTTTCAACGGTTGGCAGGTTGTTTGGCTTTAATTAATAACTGAAGAGCACATTTTAATCTCAACAACTTCCACATAACTCCACCGTTCTTGTATGAGCCACATGGCTGAGGTGGTTGCATGAAGCTTTTGTTGGTGAATCTGACAAAAGCTTCATGCAACCCCCCCCCCCCCCCCCCCCCCCCCCCCCCCTTGTCCTGGCTGCTCTTCACTGGCTCCCTGTGAGCTACAGAATTGATTTTAAAATTCTTGTTTTTCGTCTTAAATGCTTAAAGAGCCTTGCTCCACACTATGTCTCAGACTTGATCCGACCGTATCATCCTATACGGCCTCCAAGGTCGCCTGATCAGCTGCTCCTGGCCGTTCCAAGGTCGCGGCTGAAGCTCAGAGCTGATGGGGCTTTTGTGGTCGCGGCTCCGATGTTGTGGAACGGGTTGCATGTTGGGCAGGCACCTTCGCTGTCTCCTTTTAAATCATTTTTAAAGACTCATCTTCTCCCCCAGGCCTTTAGCACAGCTTGGGTTGTCTGTGTTTTCCTCAAAAGTGAGCCGTGTACTTTGTTTCTTATGCCTTCTATTTTTATCATTTGTGTTATTGATACGTACAGCAATACGGGCAACAATCTGTTGTTTTTAAAAGTTGGATTGGATGCAGAAGTAAAACTGGGCCAGTTTCTCTAATGAGCGTGATCACAGTGAGCTAAAACTCAACGGCGTAAATGTAAATCTTTGGATATATTTGTGATATGCCCTGCTTTGCCTTTATTTTATGTATCCCTAATTTATCCAATTTTAGATATAAGCTGTGAGGGAAGCTTCGGTGCTGTTGTTTCGATGGTCAGCCATGGATGAAGACGACAGCCAAGATGAGCTGATCAACCGCAGTTCATCTCACAGCAAAGGAAAACGAGCTGCATTATGGGCCATCTCAGGTCATTTCTTTAAATGAGATTACATTTTTCTCTCTCCTCAAAGTTTAAAATGTACTATTGCTCCTTTCAATTAAACTACATACATATACACTTTTTAGATGACTCGGACGATCTAGAGGAAGAGTCTGAAGAGGGAGACTCTGATAGTGACGACGATGAGGAGGAAGAGCACAACGCGAATGGAGAAGACGATGAGGAGGAAGAGGAAGCGAGCGACGAGGAGGATGGTGATTGAAGCAGTGCTTGATCTTCTCTGTAGATGTGCATTAGCTTTATGTCACAGTAGGCACACACACGGTGTATATCTAGTAAAAAAGATGTTTGTTTTTTCTAGATATTGATGAGGAGGAAGATGATAAGCCAGAGAAAGGGGCTTTTGGGGGAACCTCTACTGACTTTGCAGAGATGAGCTCAGATGAGGACAGAGAAAAGTGTCCCATCTGCCTGAACTCATTCAGTAGCCAGCCTGTTGCAACACCAGAGAACTGTGAGCACTACTTCTGTTTCGACTGCATCCTAGAGTGGACTAAGGTGGGTCTGATTGTTTGAGGTCGGAGATACGAATATCTTTTGAAGCGCATGTCAAAGGAAAATGACTTTTTTCCTCTCCCGCATTTAGAATGCTAACTCGTGCCCTGTGGACCGGATTATCTTTAACAACATCTACCTAAGGAAGTCTTATGGAGGAAAAGTAAAGAAAATTGTAAGTATGCTTACTTTTACGAAAACTTTGAAATGTTAAATGACTTCGATTTTCCTTTAGTTTGACGTTGGCTGATTCTAACATTCTATCCAATTCTATCTAATTCTCTGGGACAATCTAAAATCGTGGGTTTCAGGTCACGGTTCAGAAGCCCGTGAAGGCAGGTCAGGAGGAAACGGTAGACTTGGACCTGGAGCAAACCAACTGCGAGGTGTGCGGGGGCAGTGACCGGGAGGACCGGCTCCTACTCTGCGATGGCTGCGACGCGGGGTGAGATGGATACGATGTTACCAAACAAAGTCCGAGAGAATGTTTTAAGCCAGTTTTTACCCGTTACTTTCATTAGTGAAAGCCTTTTCACTAATGAAACGGAGCGACGGGGGCTCAAGAGGCAGGGGTCCCTCCTGTAACTGCCAGGTTGCCGGTTTGAACCGCAGCTCCATCCGTCTCACTAATTAGCCATTGGGCAAGTCACTTCACCCGCATTGCCTGCTGCCGGTGGTCAGAGGGTCCGGCGGCGGCGACTGGCAGCTCTGCTTCTGTCAGTCTGCTAGGGCTGGGCGATATGGATTAAAAAATAAATCTCCGATTTTATCCTACCAAATCCGATTAATCGATTTTTTTTACCTCCTTTTTGTTTCATAAAAAGAAATTAAAGAAATTATTTTAAAAACTTGCTTTTATGTCAAGCATTTCGTCAGGGAGTTGACCTGAATTCAAAGTGCAACTAAAAACAAGCTGTGAAACATGCTTGTAAAACATGATGGCAGCTTTTGCCATTATAAACAATGAAAATATAACAAAACATTTGCTGCTAGTGGTATTACACATTGAGCTAAGAACAGGCTTCACTGCACTTGTGAACTTCAAACTAAGTTAAAAAAAAAAAGTAAATAAGTAAATGAAGTACCTCGTATTATGGTAAAAAAAAGAAAGTTTCTACTTAACAATATTTTGACAATACATTTGCCTAAACATATATTCAGCATCACATGCTGTTCTCTTCATGGAAACCCAATGAGTGTATTGGCAAAATAAAATCCAGATTTTCCAAAAATGAAATCTTAAAGAATTGTAAATTCGAATTAATCGATTAAATCGATTTATCGCCCAGCCCTACAGTCTGCCCCAGGGCACTACTGTCAGCGTATGAATGGACGCTTTGGAGCCCTTGGACTTGATGAAGCGCGGTACAAATACAGGCCGTTAACTCATTTAATTGTGTTCTAGGTATCACATGGAGTGCCTCACGCCTCCTCTTGACGCTGTTCCTGTAGAGGAATGGTTTTGTCCCGAGTGTGAAGCCAACAATCGGCAGTCAAGTAAGAATTTCATTTACCTTTCAGGGTCACATGTTTTGCAAACAGGCATTATAGCAGCTACTGGAAATGCCTAAACGTTCCACAATGTTTTACCCACCTAAAGATCCTTCAAGAAAACCCAGAGTTTACTCATTCCATTGCCGTGTCTTATGCACCCTCTGAAAAATGTAGAATAATCTAATCCTTAAAGTACATTTAATCAATGTGAAAAAATTCTACCATATAGTTTTACTGATAAAGTGCCACAGTTATTGATGTTTCTCGCTATTCCAGTAAAATTTGTGTCACAGAAGTGTTTTTATGGTTTATTTTTTTCTTCAGCTGAACAGAGAAACCTTCAGTTATTAACACATAATGTCCTGTTTGCCTGAGATACAAATGTGACCTTACCCAGAGGCCCATTTCTTTTCAAAATGGGAAAGACATTTTAAGATCTTCACATATATTGCAAATATGGTTTTGTGGTTTGTAAGTTGCCTAAACATGCCCACATCTACACTCAGAGCAATAGATAGAAAGTTTGGATTTGTATTCTTATGGTCTGATGGGACTAAGTTTGAGCTTTTTACACACAAAAAAAACACTCTAAGGTGGGTCTGGCATAAAGCATAGAATGGATATGTGGAAATTGTTGCAGAATCTGTAATGTTGGCCATCATGTACAAAGGGAACTTAGCCAGAGTCCATTAGCCTTGTAAAATATCACAGAGAAACTCTCTGATTTTAACTGAAAAAAGGAATAGACATGCTGGTGATTGTGGAGATTTCTGTAAAATTGAAATGGAAAGTTTGGGGTTTTATCGAGTTTATATAACTCCTATAAATATAGAGCATTTTGGCACTTCTTTTAATTATTATTAGACTTTATTAGTAAAATAAATTTATCCTAATTTTTTTTCCGTATGTTTGTCTAATTCTTCCTGTCTTGAACTTCATTACAAAAAGCTTGGGAAAAAAGGAATATATATATATATATATATATATATATATATATATATATACTCATAATTAACTCATAATTAACAAAAATAAAGGCTTTAAAACATTATCAGTCAGTGTTTATCTAAATAACGTGTTTCCATTAGTTAATTGATTTACTGAAATAAATGAACTTTTCAATAATATTCTAATTTATTGACTATAACCGTTTGCAGTGTGAAGAGAGTTTATCAGTCCCTGTAAATGTGTGTGCTTTAGGAGGTCCAGTTGAGGAGGTTAGTGACACAGAAAGCCTGTCCTCGACTCCCCGTCCGGCCACTAGTCGATCTCGACCCAGCGCCGTCGGTCCCACCAGAGCTATCGCCCGTACCCAGCAAAGCGAGAGGGTTCGAGCCAACGTCAACCGACATCGCATAACCCAGGCACGCTCATCGCAGGTTTGGCATGGCGCTTTTGTCTTGGCAAATTTCCTCACTCTCACGCAAAGCATTTGTGCAGTGGTAAACCTTTAACCGGAGTGCCGTTCTCTCATGTGGATGAAACTAACTGGTAATATTAACAAGTTGTGTCTGGATATGGTTGAGGTAAAACCTTCAAAATTTAGTGCATGTACTAGAATTATTTCTACACAACATGGATCTGTGAAAAGGTTACATCAGAGTAATGCAAGCATGTCTTTCGTAGTTGGCTCCAACATATCTGATACAGTCGACTTGGCTGGATGAAACTATTAATGCCGTGGTCGCCGGGCTCAACACGGCCGTCTACGTACGGGACATCACCCCCCGGGCCCCGTCAAGTCGGAGACGCAGAACCGGTACGTAAAGAGAGAAATGCACTCTTCAAGTGCACAAGTGAATCAGCTCAGCGTTAGCATTGGCGAATGTTGAAGAAGAAAAGGCGTTGGACAGTTTCTTGCCTTCAGTGGTTATAACCGTGTTTGTTTTAACAGTTAAACGTAGAAAAGCGAGAAGAAAGAAGACGTCCGTTAGGGGTAAAAATGGCCAAGCAGAAAGCGCTGGAGTCAAACGGAGGAAACGACGAGTAAGGAAGAGCAAATCCAGGAAAAAAGCTGTAAGTGCATCTACATACACTGCAAAAAGGGAACTAAAAGTAGGTGAAATAAGTGTAGTTTTTTATTGATTTGAGCTGGTAAATCAGATTATTTGCCAATGGAATAAGATTTTTGCACTTAAAATAAGAACAATTCATCTCCATTATCTTATTTCCAGTGCAGGATGTCTAATTATCTTATTTTAGGGGTTGAAATTCTCATTTCATTGGCAGATAGTCTTATTTAGGTGCTCAAATCAAGGAAAAATATACATATTTTAAGAAGATTTTACGTTTAGTTCCCTTTTTGCAGTGTACGTATAGATTTTGAAATAATTGAAGTGAGTTGTCATGGTGGTATTTGAGGTCTCTCTCTGCAGTTATGTATGTTTTCTTTCTTCCATTAGTTTGAAAGAAAGGTAGCCACGCCGAGAAGCCGTATCGCCAACAATCTTGGGATTGTTAAGGACAAGAAAAGCTCTTCGCTCCCAACAGTTTACCGACCGTCAGAGAACACTTTGAGCAACATGCGTGCCGACATCGGAGCTGCGTCCCTCTCCATCTATGGAGATCCGTTTGACCTGGATCCATTCGTTGACCAGTAAGGAGATGTAGAACTGTTTAGTCTTAAAACAACTTTACCTCTTTACCTACCTGACGCTGTTATATTAGTTAGTGCATGACAGCACTCCTGTTATGAGGAATTTTGAGTGTAAGCTATTATGCCACCATAATTTTGATGTATGGTCTTTATTTTACCAGCGAGGAGGTCGAAGAGCGAGCCCAGGTTACGTCATTGTTGGAGGCGAAAAGGCGAGGGATCTCTCGCTCTGCCCTCCGCTCTCATCAGCCTGTGGCTCGTCCAGTCACTGCAGGCCTCTCCAGGTAACATACAGCTGTTTCTCTTTAGTAAATTTAAATTCTAGCCATAATTCTGCTCTGAATTTGTTTTTTTGTTTTTTGTTTTAAGTGAATATACTTTTTTTACCTACCCTGTCACCATCAGTAGGTGGCAGTAGTGCACCACACTTGGCAAGACAGAAGTCATCTTAATGTGTTGTGGGTTTTGAATGCCTGATTATCTTTTGAGCTGAAACGTTTTATAATGCGTTGTACCAGCTAAGGCAGGTACATCTAAGCCGGGGATGAATTATAGATACAGAAACAGGATTTTATAAAACAAGAGACGTTAAACAGCTGGTAGAAGTAAAATTCCCCCATTTAATTGTCAAAAAAGAATGTAAAATGTACATAAAATACATTTTAGAAAACCAGCCAGAGTTCCTCCACAGTCTTAAATTATTAGCTTTGCACAAATATTGGCAAAGTTTTAGAGTTTCCAAACATGATTACCGGTACTTACTGTTTAGGAAAAAAATTAGAGCACATTTAAACCTGATTTTAAATTATTAGCAATCAATATTTCTTTTTTTTAAAGCGTTTGGGGCGAGGACCCACTCATACATATGCACTCAAATATGCAAGAGTCAAATAAGCATTAATGGACGTACCTTCCCATTTTAAAGGTACATTACGAACCCTAAAGGATTATTAAAAATCATCTGTAAAATAACATGCTATACCAAGAGTTGCACTTCAAACTAACTCCAGTAAAAATCCATTTGTTCAGAACTGTAATCAAATAAAAAAAATGTTTAGAAAAGTATACCATTTTGAATTGGAAGATGCACAGGAACACTGTATAATGAGAGAAAAATACAGAATCGAAGGACAAAATAAGAGTTTTACAAGAAAAATAAATGTTTTTGGCCTTGGGTGATTAAGCTGCGGATTTATCTGGACTTCTAATTTAACCTTATTTGTCATGCTACTAGGAGAGGTGTGGACCTCCCACACTTGGGGAGTGTTGTGGAGGCCGCCCCTGTGCCTGATCTCCTGGGAAGCATCCTGTCTGGACAGAGCATGCTCCTGATGGACAGTTCAGACGTTGTCATTAGTCGGGACGGCTCTCTTAAAGCTTCAAAGCCAAGTAAGTGTTTGTTGCACATTCTGAAAAAGACCAATACAGAAATAGGCCTAACCTGTTTATTTGAAATCAGAATTTACAGCTTTTGTTGTCCACACAAAGTACTAATGTGTCTTTACCAGAGTTGAACAAGACAGAATTGAGGTTTTCAGAAGCCATTTGAGAAATAAAAAAGCTTGGTTTTAGCCTTTTGTGTGGTATTTATTAGGATTATCATTATATAAACATTTCAAACTCAATACCTATACAAAGAAAAATACTTAATACCATTTTTAGCACTGTAGTAAAATTTTTTGAAGGCACAAGGTTAATTTCTGGTGTAGAGCAAAAACAAAATTATTTGCAATACAACAAATTTAACTTTTATTTTCTTAATTAGAGCAAAGTTAATAAGTAGCGACCAATTCAGCCCTCATTTAGAGAATAATATCGTTTAAGTTTCCCTTTCTTATTTGGCAAAACAGTAGGCCGGATAACACTAATGGCATTAGTGTTAATATTCTTTAATGGAAACGTTTATATTGATTCAGTCAATTTAGTTTAGAACCTCCAGCATCAGATAATTGTTACGGTCGAGTGAAGCTGCCGAGATCAGAGGAGCTGAGGTTGTTTTTGCAACGCTGCAATAAGTGCGATAATTTGGCCAAATTTGGGTCAGTTTATATCGATTTTTGTGGGAAATGGGTATCTTAGAAGAAAACTTTTTTTTTTTGTATTGATTATATCGAGGCATCAATTATTTTTTAAAAACTGTAGTATTTATACAGTGGCCATATAGCACATTCCAGTAATTTTAGAAACGCACAGTGCTTTTGACTTAGATTTTTGTTTTTGAGCAAATAGGAAAATAATTTAGATTATACAAATAATCAAAATATTATTTAGAAAAACAAGAGATTAATGACCACTCTGTGTGTTTATGTTCACACAAACGAAAAATGTCAAGAGTTAATCTTGATCACTTTTATTTAAACATGACAATGTTGGGTTACGTGACTATTAATGTTATTGTCATCATGATGAAACCCAATCCTGGGGGTAGGGTGACACTCTTTTAAAAAAAAAAATCTGCTTTTGTTTTATACAACCCTTCTATTACAGCGATGCCATCGACGGCAATTCCAAGTAGTAGGAAAAACAGTAGTTCAAGCGACACCAGCGCCCTCAACAGTCCAGGGTGTTCGTACAGCTTAGGAGACAACTCTGCATCTCTGCACCACAATGGGAATCTACCGGGATCCTCGCCTACCTCTGTCAATGGACTTTTGCCCTCAAGCTCCTCTCATTTACCCTCCTTTGTGCCCCCATCAGCCAACCACAACCAACCCAGACCACATTCTGATTTCACTCCCAGAGCCAATCCAAGTTTGCAGCCTCCTCGCCCCAACAGACCAACGCCAGCAAACGGGATGAGACCTCTAAGAGAAACGCCTTCTTCATCTGTCCACCCCGTCCAGGACTGCAGCTTGAGGGACAAAGGGTCGACTCTGTCACAGTCCCAACAAAAGAGAGCTCCCGTTAAGCCCATGTGGGTAGATGTGTCAGTGCTTCCTCGGATACCAAAAATCAGAAGAGAGAGTAGCAGTGTAACAACTGATGCTGCTGGCCGCACTGACGGTAGTAGAGGAAGTAGTAGTTCCACCGGCGCTAGTAACGGTCCTGGGTTGCCTGAAAGTGGCATGAACAGCCTCTCTCGGGACAAAGGAAGGCAGCAGAGCGTTGATCAGCAGAAGGGCCACGCCGACGGTCAGGCCCACAAGAACAAGCCCGAAAGGGCCAGCTCATCCTCAGCGTTCTCCAACTCCTTCGCTTCCTCCTCCTCTTCCTCCTCCGCTCCCACCAGCCAGGCTCGGCATTCTTCGTTTTCCTCGTCTTCCGCTGTAAGTTTTCGCATCAATTCCAGCGGGAACTCCTGGCACGCCCGGCGGCTGAGCCTTACGTCGCCCTCTCCGGCCGGGAGCAACGTAAAGGGACAGTGGAGGGGGAAAGAAGAGAAGGCAAAAAAGAAGCAGATGCACAAAGACAAAAAAACACTCCTGGCATCGTGCACAGCAGTCCCTAGGGAACGAGACAATATTTATGATCCTTTTAACCCCATGCTGTCCGATTCAAACAGCTCGAGCGACGAAGGCGAGACCACAAGCTTGAACCTCGGCCCTGAATCTGGCACAAACCGAGGGAAACCTCCTGCCTTTGGAAGCAAGAAGGGTTCAGTGCCAAGAAGCCAGGATGCGGTGCAGGTGAAAACCGAATCAGAGACGACGGAGGAAAAACCTGGGAGTTCACAGCGTGCTGCAACACCAGAATGGATATTCTCTGAGGAGTGTATCAAAGCTGAAAAAGAATCAAGTTTAGTCGAAGTTAGGCCTGAGAAGCAAACGGTCTTCCTTAATACTATGATTAAAAAAGAACCGAATTCAGATGAATCTGAAACGAGTGAATCTGAGAGTTGCGTTGACGGGGTTCTAAGCGGGAGTGAAATAAAAAGTGAGATTGCAGACACCATGTCTCCTGTTTATCAACATGTAGAGCACATAAAAGCCGAGAAGAATACCGAAGAGAACAGCGAGCATTCAGCCGAAACCTCCAGTAGATCTCTGCTCAACTCCAGGAACGATTCTTCGGCTTCCTGCTCAAGTACCGTCTCAAAGACGCAGACGGAAGAGACTAGATCAGATTCCCCATCCCGTTCCGGTGCCCCGTTAAGAGAGTCTGGCCATAAAAAGCAAACCTCCAAAACGTCAAAGGATCAGCCTTCCAGTAGTTCGGAGACGGACAGAGCCAGAAGAGAAGATCATCATCCTGCGCTCAGTAAGGGAGGCAAAAAGAAGGAAGGGGACAAAGGGAGAGAGAAAGACAGGAGCTCAAGGCGATCGAGGTCCAGAGAAAGAAGGAGGGCTCGTTCGACCTCTGACAGCTCCGAGGCCGAATCACCAGACAGAACCTACAGGAAGAGGCGGAGGTCCCGCTCACGATCCAAAGATAAGACCAAGAGGCGATCCAGGTGAGTGGAAATTTGTTCAATTTTTGGGAGCAGAGTGGCTTTGGAAAGTGGACACACCCCTGTTGAAATGTCAGGTTTTTGCCTTGCAAATCAAGTAGACCATGATGGATAATTGAAAACCTTGCTCATATATTGTGACATTTTATCTTAATTTACGAATAAACTGAATACTACACCTGTAAGAAGGAAACAAATGAATCCACCGGTTAAATAAGAGGGTGCAACTATAAACTAATACTTTGCTGAAGCACCTTTTGATTTAATTTCAGCTGTCAGTCCTCCTTGATGGGAGAAAATCAGCATTCTGCAGCTTGACTCCTCAGGTGGGTTCACAGATTGTTGAACTTAGTTCTGCGCTCTGGCTAGGCCATTCAGTGCCACAGCGTCAGCTAAAGATGTTTTAAAGAAAATCAAGAGTTGGGTTTTACCTCAGTTACACGTAATGAGATCATTTTAAAGTCTTATAGTCATCATCAAATCTGGATTTTACACTGGAAAAACGGATCTAAAAATAAGTAAATTGTTCTTAAAGTTAGTGTATTTGTCCTTGATTTGAGCAGGTAAATAAGATTATTTGCCAATGGAATGAGTATTTTGACCCCTAAAATAAGATAATTATTGAAATAAGATGATGGAGATGAGTTGTTCCTATTTTAAGTGCAAAAATCTTATTCCATTGGTAAATCATCTTATTTACCTGCTCAAATCAAGGACAAATACACTAATTTTAAGAACATTTTACCTATTTTAAGTTCCGTTTTTGCAGTGTAAGGAAAAGAGTCCCAAATATTACAATGGAAAACACAATTATGCTCAATTAAGTTCAAATCAATTTTATCTATATCGTGCCAATTCACAACACACGTCATCTCAAGGCACTTTACAAAGTCAAATTCAATGAAATCATATAGATTGGTCAAAAAGTTTCCTATCTAAGGAAACCCAGTAGATTGCAACAAGTCTTGACAAGCAGCATTCACTCCTCCTGAAAGAGCGTAGAGCCACAGTGGACAGTCGTCTGCATTGTCAATGGCGTTGCAGCAATCCCTTATACTAAGCAAGCATGAAGTGACAGTGGAGACGAAAACTCCCCTTTAACAGGAAGGAAAACCTCCAGTGGAACCAGGCTCAGTGAGAACGGTCATCTGCCTTGACCGACTGGGTGTTAGAGACGACAGAGCAGAGACACACAAAAAAGCACAGAAGCACACATTGATCCAGGAATCCTTTAGAAAATAGGCCCTGATGTCCTCCAGTAGCCTAAGCCTATAGCAGCATAACTATAGTGATAGCTCAGGGTAACCTAAGCCATTCTAAATATAAGCTTTGTCAAAAAGGAAAGTTTTAAGCCTAATCCTAAAAGTAGACAGGGTGTCTGCCTCACAGACCAAAACTGGGAGTTGGTTCCACAGGAGAGGAGCCTGATATCTGCCTCCCATTCTACTTTTAGAGACAGTAAATTTATGTGACAGTATGATTGATCTTGGTCTCATTTTTAAGCTCTCAAAAACCTGCCATTTTAACAGACACAAGTAGACACTTCAAAGCCACCAGACCCGCTTTGTTTGATCATTTTTTTTAATCTAAATCAGTCGAATTCTCCAGTTAAGGGTTTTCTAATTTTTTGTCATTTAGATCGTGTTCCAGCTCTAGCAGCAGAGAACGTTCAAGGACGAAGAAGCATACACGTAAGAGCGACGAGAGAAATGAACGCCCGGAGAGAAGGCGAGTGTCTAAGGACAAAAGACGTGGCCGATCTCGCTCTAAATCGAGGTCCAAGTCACGCTCCAGATCCAGGACAAGGTCGAGATCGAAGGATCGTAAGCGTCAGTTATCTCGTTCCAGATCCCGGTCTAGATCTAGGGAAAGGAGGAAAGATCGTGGCAGACAACATACAACAGTTTCCTCCAGAGACAAAGGGGATTCACGATTTAAAGATAGGAGACAAAGAACTAGGTCCAGCTCAAGGGAGAGACGAAAAGAAGGATCAACCAGAAGTACAGTCAAAACCTCAGCTCCACAGCTTTTATCCTCCAGAGACAGAAATGAAAGAAAAAAGGAGAAAGTAGTCGCTCAAAGAAACTTGGAGAAGAACAAATGTCCCGAAGTGAAAAAAGAAGAGTTGCCTTCGTCTTCTTTTGTCTCTCAGGTCAAAAATGAAGACAAAAACGTTGAAGGAGGAGAGAGCCAGGCCAAAGAAATCTTAATAGAAATCAAAACAAAAAAGGAGATCAAAAAAGAAAAACCACAACCTGTGGATATGTTTGAAGATTGTCCCATCGGTGATCAAATGAAAAGCGAAGAGAAGGATCTTCCCTCCTCAGCAGTGTCCAAGAGCGACGATGAACCAGAGGAAGATCGTAACCAGCCAGAGTCCTCGGAGACGGCCGGGTTCAAACCGGAGCCGAGTCCCACACAGGAATGCCCCTCTCCGCCGGTCTCCTCGCCTCCCGCAACAACCATGGCAGACCCCCTCCATGACTCGCCGTGTCAGCCCGAGCCACAGAACACAGCCGGAGCGGCGGCCCCCATAAAACAGGAACCCCCAGAGTCTGACGACGATTTTAACGTCGACGTAATGCTGGACAGTCTGGACCCTGTCAAACCGGAGAGCACGGAGGGCAGCGGCGCAGGTGCTGCACCGGAGAAAGACGCCACGGAGAAGGATGAGGGGGAGCAGATATCGCCGGCCGTGGGCTCGAAGTCCAAGGCTCCGGTGAAACGTGTTACCTGGAACATACAGGAGCCGGAGGGGCCTCAGCCGGGCAAATCTCCAAGCAGTAAGTGTTGGTTTCGCTCTCATTTCTTCAGAAGCAAAACTCAAAGACGCGTTGTCCATCTGAAGCCCAGGTTTTTGTGTGTCTGTTTCGCTTCCGCAGAGCTGGCGTTGTATAAAATGAAGCTGAAGCAGGAAGGTTCTCGCAAACCCTCTTTGCCCGTCCAGCCGTCCACTCAGGTCAGAGCGAGCCGCTTCACTGCCACCCACAGTCGTTCGTACGCGGTCTTAGAAGTGCCTACACTGTGATTTTATTAATGACCTGCAGGCGGCAGTGTTGCCGTTTTCTCTGCAATAGGTCACATGGTTGAAACTGAAACTGTTGCTGAAGCATTTTCAGATAAAACGAAACTAGAACTGTGCCTTCCCAAAGCGTTTCACCACAAACTTAAAAGGAATATCAGACGTGGAGCACATGCCCACGCTGCTGGATGGTGATCAAGATTAGATGTCTGTTATTGTATATAAAGGTGTGTCTGTATGCGCAAATTCATATGGATGCACCATGTGTGTGCACTGTTTCTATAATAACGATAGAAATAGCAAATGCAAGCCAAATATGAATGTTTTGAGTGTTAAGAATCCTATCTTAATTTGTTTTTTTGCTGCAATTAACACATTAATTAAACTTGCGATGCTGGTAAAAAGTATTTACCGCTTATAGAATTTCCTCCAATGTTGATATTGGGATAAATGGACTTATTAAGCAAATAGTGCCTCTAAACCACCGTAGCTCTGTGTAAAAGAACAATTGCCACCCTTGTTAAATCACATATTTACTCTAATTAGTGACTTGTTTGAGTCAATTTTACTAGCCAAACCCGGATCTGCCAGATGTGTAGAATCAAGAAATCCCCTTAATAGAGCCAGTCTAAATTATCCCCAAAAGCAACACACGCGAGTATAAATAGGTTATATAATGTCTGTCCGGAAAGGTTACTGTGATTAAAAAAAAAAAAGAAGTAATTCCTGTAAAATAGCAGGAGATCAGTGATCTCACCTTTCCATCAGCATTTTATTAATTCTTGCAAGAATGAGAACATGAACAGAAGATGTGCGTCGTAGGTCCGCTCAGAACCTTCTCTAACTAGACAGAAAAACATCGCTGTCTTATGGGAAGACCTGGGAACTTCAGCGTGGAACATTTAGAAAGACTCAGCCCTGAAGTTGCGGGGGGGGGCGTGCTGTTACACACATTCATGGCCTGCAGCGGCAGTAGACCAAGCGAATACTTTCATCACACAAAGTCATAAAACAGAGCTAATTTCATTTTTTTCCCAGAACGGCTACAAAGCCATTGCTAAATCTTTGGGTGACCGTCGTAACTCAGTGGGTCATAACACATCTGGATGACTTTGATGGACCTGTGAATTCTTCCCTCTGGCTGTGACTCCAGAAGGAGGACGTTTGGCCATCAGTTTGGGAACATCTAGGTTATGCAGCAGGGCAGTGATTGGCCAACTGGTCCAACTTTTAATGGCTCTGAAAGGAAAAAAGGAGGGTTTTGGCCTCTCATTAAGATGCTGAGGCCTGGCGTTACACCGTCCATTCATGCTCAAAACCCCTGCAGAATAACTAGAATAGTGTATTTATTCAGGTTGTTATTGATGGATGCTAAAATTAGTTTAATCTGAAACATTAAAAAGTCACGTGTCTCAAAAATTAAGAAATCTAAAAGGGGGGTGGGGATACTTTCCCCCGTGATTCTATGCTTTAAATTTCCATTTGCTTTTACAGATTATCTTAAATGAATAATTCCTACGTTTACAGGACACTGTGGTTGACCCCTCGCAGAAAGGTGTTGCGGGTTTGCAGACTGCTAGCTCAAGTTGTGGAGGCCTCAACCCTGGAGAGTTATCCTCCACTGAGCAAGGAGAAGCAGAGGAAGGGGATTTGTCGAGGAAAGACAAGGTGACAATGTCATTCATTCCTTTTAGCCTTCAAAGAAGGTTATTAAACTTTGAATTGTTTGACCGTCAAGCACAATTTACTTGGTAATTTTTTTCCCTCAAAAGGCTTTTATTAAGTTTGCTATTATATTTTAAGAAGTGCTCAAAAAATCCAAACCCCTCCCTCAACAGTATCTATCTATCTATCTATCTATCTATCTATCTATCTATCTATCTATCTATCTATCTATCTATCTATCTATCTATCTATCTATCTATCTATCTATCTATCTATCTATCTATCTATCTATCTATCTATCTATCTATCTATCTATCTATCTATCTATCTATCTATCTATCTATCTAGTTCTGTGGAAAGTTGGTGATATGAGAATGTTGGGAATAGTGTTCTTTACAGCATAATAATAAATATATGCTTGTTTTGTTCTGTGTAAAAGACTTCAAAATGGCTAATGTTGTCGTATGTAAAAAAAAAAAAAAAAAAAAAAAAAAAAAGATTCAAGGTTGGAATAATCAGTTGGATAATATTGGTCTATTAAGGATAAACAGCAAGGATAGAAGACCACACCTTGAGGAACGGTCAGATTGCTAGATTTAATGGCTTTAATTATGGATGAGGGGAGAAAAGTATCCTGTGTGGCTGAATTAAGTATTCAGGAGCAAATACAGCTCAATTCCCTGCCAAGCAATTTGACTCATATCCTCTGTAGGTTGTGGCGAGTAGTTTAAGGAACAGACATCAGCAGCCCAGTAAAGAAAGCAGTCCACCGTTGTGGTGGTGTTTTGTGTCTGCATTTCAGACACTGGGGGTGTTTGCAGTTCCAAATGTAAGCTGAGCTTAAAGAATCCAGGGTCACGAAACAAATTTGGGGATGAAAACTGATAATCACTGAAATATATATAAAATCTTCTGAAGATCATTTAAATGAGCAAAGTTTTACTCCTGCCAACAGTATTTGAAAAAGCTGCACATGCAGGAGAGAGCCGTTGAAGAAGTCAAGTTGGCCATCAAGCCTTTCTACCAAAGGAGAGACATCAACAAGGACGAGTACAAAGAGATTCTGCGCAAAGCCGTTCAGAAGGTGAGTCAAAAATAAATGAGCGTGTTTTCTATTAAAATAGATTGTAATCAGTTGTAAATTAAGGTTTTTTGGTATTCCGTTGTCTTTTGTTCTTGGTTTCAAGGTATGCCACAGCAAGAGTGGAGAAATCAACCCTGTGAAAGTGGGGAATCTGATCAAGGCGTACGTGGAGAAATACAAACATGCAAGGAAACATAAAAAAGAAGAAGATTCAGCCAAGGTCCCTGATGATCAGAGCGAGCCGATGAAAATATCCGACAGCCCGTGAGGGAATATTACACCCGCATCGCCAGCTTTGTGCTCGTAACTCAAGCAAACCCAGTCATAACAGTAAACTGAAGCGGATGCTCGGTTCCAACTTGGAACAGCTTCTTTAAGTGTTTGTTGCTAGATTTACGTTGACCAGAAACTTTCTTTAAAAAGGACTTGAATGCCACCCGTTTGTGTCTTTTTCTCGGCTCATCTCTGGCAGAAATTGATTGTTTTTTTTGTTGTCCGGCTCAGAAACTTTAAAACGGCGCACTCTGGGGCAAAACCTTAAGACCATCCCATGGAAATATCATTCAGGTAGCCTTCATCTGCCACATCACTGGTACAACATGGTGGGATGTTGGCTTTTTGTTTAAAATTTATGTTTGGTTTTTTTTCTATACAGGTATATTTTGTGTTCATGAGTGGCAACACTAAATGTGTGTTCTCAAGTGGTGAAACTATGCAGCTAATGCATATTCACAAATTTCACATTACAGAAAGGACACTGTTATGCAATTTTTGTAGAAAAAAAAATGACCTGTGTGTTAATAGAACAATTTTAGATTCAGCTGTAAATAATACAGGTTTGATATAAATAAGCAAGGGATTCTTTAATCTGTCTTGCCTGTTGTCAATAACTGCTGTCTTTGTTTTTTTTTTAATATATATCTATATATATATGGAAGGTATTTAAGTTTTGTAATTAAGAGCCTGTGTTGTTTTTCATGTCTAACTCTAATCTAAATCTAGTCGAACCGGTTTGTGACATTTGTCACTTCATTTGTCTGCCTATTTTTTTTGTTTTAAACAGTTGACAGTATTTTCACAGGGCCTGATGCAGATTTTATTTTAGAATTAGAAAGACTAACTTTATGTCAGCCTTCCCTTTGGTATAAATGTTCACCTTTTATCTTTTTTCCAGCCTACTGCTTTCATGTCTTATATTTGCTTTACTAACATTTGCAGTTTTTTGTGCACTGTGTTAGGTAATTATTGACTAAGTTTATTGGCATCGTTTTATTTGTTGGAGAGGTCAGTTTCTAGGCTGAACCCACGTTGTAAATATCGGTTGCTGGAGGCGCAACATACGTAAACATGCCTTTTGCTCGCAACGTCAAGGGTTTTTACCCTTGTGTCGCAGATACAGCCGTTTCGTGTCTTTAATCTCAAGTGACACTTTGTTTCAGTGTTTTCTGTTTGGCATCTTCTTTCTCAGATATTCACGGCAAAACAAGTTTCCGACCGTCTCATCTGCTGTTCATTAGTTGCTTTACTTACTGTAAAGATTTACTAGCAGGGTTGTTGGACTCTGCTTTTACACCCTGTGTATATAGGCATAATTAGGCCAAGACCTGGACTGGAAGATGCTAAAAAAATGTTTTTGCTTATCCTTATCTGACTGTTTATGATTTTTTTTCAGTTCACGTGATGGAACAGGCTGGGTGTTTTTTCAAATGGGACACAAATAAAACTGTAATAAAAAAATGTTTTTGTTATGTTCTGCTTCCAGGAACTACTGGAATCACATTTTATTACTGCTGTTAATGTATTTTGGGTTTGAAGCACTGTTATCGGAAGCTGCCAAGACAATTGTGCTTCTGGAGAAGGACCCGATAAACCAATCAGAAGTGGACCTGGGTCAACCTAAGAGCCAATCATGTTAGACGGCCAAAAATAAATGGGTCCTTGATTATTTTTAACACTACCTTTAAACATTGGAGGGATTCCTTTAAGTTACATAAATATCAATAATCTAGCCCTCTGTCTTTACAAGGAGGCTGTTTTAACATTTAACCATTCCTGTTTCAGATTAAGATTTAACACGAAGACAGACAAACAGTTGAATGTGGGTTATTTTGAATCTTAAACGCAACATCTTTTGAGTCTTTCCATCTGATAGGAACTTTAGTGAAAGTGATGTTTTAATAACTGGCTCACTAAAAGTGCAAATTGGTTTGTTTTGACTGAATCGCAAGTCTGGCAAAGCCATTCAAAGTGATCTGGGAAACTTGTAGGTAAAAAGGTAAAATCCAAGCTGTGTGTTTGGATGTGCAAAATCCTACAAATAAATTTACTAATCTGTTTAACAGGCTTAGAGCTGTGCCGCAGACAACGCTGTAGTTCAGCAAAAGTGCCTTAATGGCGTATATAAAAAGGTAAGTTTCAAAACAGCTGCTGATGTTCCTCAAAATGCTTTCCTTTTCATTTGGAGTACAATTTTGATTTTTTTTTTATTCCTTAGACCAGAGGGACTTCCATAACAGTACACTGTGTGCTTTTATTTCCTTCTTCCTTAAGGATCTAAAGATCACAAGCAACCAACACATACAATACAACAGCCTTGTTCCTCATTTTCTTAAGAGTTCTCTTGGTTCTTTAAGACCTAGTTTGCATAATTAAAAAAAAAACAATTAGTTTTTTTTGCCATTATATCATTTGAAAACTTAATATTCTCAGTTAAATACAGAAAAGTAATAACATTGGTCACATATTTACATAGTTTAAAAGCTCTTAACAGATCTATATCGGAGTAGTAGTCAAACCTAATAACCAGCACTAATGAGACAAACATCTGTTTGCAGAGGTAACACATACAGGAGAAAAGCTTATATAAAAAAAAGTTTATAAAAGTATATGTAATATAAATACACACACACACAAAGAATCTGACATGTACAGTACCATTTTACAAGTTTGTTTTGTAACAATTAACTAGCTGAGGAGACCTTTTCTACTTTTGTAGTGGTTAAGTGTCAGTGTTTCAATAGTGCAAAGAAGACGGGGGGAAAATGAGATGAGCAGTGCTTAGTCTTGCCTTAATTGTAAGTAACCAGTTGATTGTCAAGTCTTCCGATATTCAGCAGTTCACTGACTGGCCACTGTTTTACACAGCAAGTTTCAAATCTGATCGATGAACGGCGCAGTGGTGTAGAGTGGCCCTTCAGCGCCGGGCAGAGAAAACACCGAGCTGATGAGGTCAAAGAGGCTGTTGTGTGAAATCTGCAGGCTGACGTTGGCGCTGTGGAGAGATGAAGCCCCCTCCATCTGGGCCATGTCGTGAAAGTATCGGCAAATCAGAGGCACGACCTGCAGGAGTAAAAACCGTGTTAAAAAAACCCCAAAAACTTCACTGACTGGACCAGGCAAGCAACAGGAATAAATAATTACGTCTTACTTTCACAACGATGAGCTTCTTTTCCAGCGCTTTCCCATCTGGGAACTTCTCCCCAAAGCACATGTTGATGGTGTATTCAGGAGAGCGGCCATTGTTGTCCTTGAACTGTTTAAGCTCTAAAAAAAAAAAGGGGAACAGGGTGAAGGGTTTATTATTATTCCAGTTTAAAATCAACGATGCTCTAATAAAAAAATCTAGCAGAAATTAGAAGTGTTAGACACTTTAAAAAAAAAGGAAATGGAAACTTCCAACCTACCGTTAACATATTTGTCAAAACTGAGGAGCTGCACCATGGTGTTTTTGGGCAGCTTTTGGGGATTCGGATGAGCTACGCTGGGGTCGCTGGTGCTGGCGAACACGTGGCATGTGTCCTGCCTCCGGGCGTAGATACCGGTCTCCTGTACCTCCAGGAGCAGGCCGCGCTGTATGCTGTTCAGGATGCGGTTGGTGTAATCAATCTGGGACACAGAGGGATGTGATCAGAACCAGTGCATCACGTTTGCTACCATTTCCGTTCTAGCCTTCCCTCATGAACGTTGGAGGAAAACAAATTTGACTTTTTGAATAATACCTTCTAAATTAAATCGCATTCAAATAAAGGGGTCAGTTCATTTAGCCATTTTCTATATCTGCCTAGTCTCATGTACTGTATTCTGGTTCTGGTCCCCGTTTGGGACCAGTTGGATGCTGCTTGTCACGTCACCCTAGATTTTCCAAAGCAAACCGGAGCTTCCTGAGACGAGACATGTAAGGAAATGTGAGTTTATGACTAACAACTACTGGCAGGAAGTCGCTCACACCTATTTAGGTTTAATCATGGGTCATAAATGCTGCTTTTCATGAGTCAGCCCGAACGTGTCAGAACCAAAACAAGCGGAAACTGATTTTGATAAAAGTCCTTTACAAAACTACGTCAAAAACTCATACACAATGGCTTAGGAACATGGGTACAAACTCGTTTGCTTGTGGATATGGAAGCAGGGTAAATGGACCCAGAGCCAATCAGATGTCCCGTGGGTGGGAAGGTGTACCTGTTTGCGGTCCAGCAGGCCCTCGGTGGAAGGAAAGCAGAGATGAAAGGAGTTGAAGTCGGGCTCCTCGCTTTGGTAGTGGAGCTGGAGACGGTTGGTGTTCAGCGTCGTTTTCAGCATCTCCTTCTTCCTGTAGTGGATGGAGATCTCCAGGTGATACAGACTGGGCTGCTGAGGTGGACAGAGCATCGGCGCAGGAATTACTGCTTGGGGAAAAGAAACAAAAAAGAAAAGATTAAATGAATGATGTTCACATTGCAAAAAGCAGACATTTTTATTCTCGTTTATGACACATACCTTGATTGTAGACCAGCTGATCACCCGGTAAATATTGCTGGAGGTTCTCGGTTGCAGTAGGACCGCTACTGAAGACAGGATTTTCATGCTGGACGTCATTCTCCGCCCACAACTGCTCCTCTGATTAGCATGAAATGGTAACTCGTTTGCTTAATCTTCATCATAAACAACTTGACATGACAAATGCAACATTGTCTTTTGCACAGAAGTGTTACCTGCTGGTTGGCTGCCGATACCCAAAGCCATGAAATCCTGATGTAGATTGTGCTGGATGGGAAAAGACAAAAAACGCCATGTGGTTATTTATGAGACGGTAAATATTTAATTTAACAGAAGTCAAAGTGTGCTTAAGGTAATCCTGCACCTCATTTCCTGTTGCCAAATTCTCAATGGTTGGGCTGAAGATATCTGGAGTCATGTCAGAATCCTCCTGGGAGTCCAGCCCTGGCAAACCTTCATAGCTGCCTGCAGGTAAAAGGAAAAAAGGTCATCCAACTGAGTTTTATTCCTCTTGCACAAAAGTTCTCCCCCTCTGGGAGCCCAGGTTAAAAAAGAGCCACTCCCCGACTTACAGTCGGTGTTGATGATCTCGTAGATCTTGTGAGGGTCGTCCTGATTCCTGGAATTATCTTTGATCATCCTGAAGCGCAGGGAGAGGTTGTTGAGAGCGCAGCGGAAGTTGGTTTTCCACCTGGCCTTGTCATTGGGGAACTCGTTGATTTTGCCACTCGCCACTGCCCAGGCCTGTGAACCACAGACATGGAAAAAAAATAAAAAATAAATCAGCCAATAGGGGCAGACATTAATTAATATATATATATATATATATATATATATATATATATATATATATATATATATATATATATATATATATATATATATATATATATAAGCTGCTTTAATTAAAACCTCTAAGAAAGGTGAAATCCAGCCACTTTAATTGGACAAATTATATATATATATATATATATATATATATATATATATATATATATATATATTATATATATATATATATATATATATATATATATATATATATATATATATATACACACACACACACAATGATTGTAACGTGCTACGATGGAATGTGTTTTAAAAGATAGACAATCCCAAGTCGTACATAAGCCATCGGGAATGCATACCCGGAATATTTTGTTGTCCTCATCGTTGCAGTCTTTCCTGGAGTTGTGCTTCCACGGCACTCGGAACTTGTTCTGGTCCACGTAGCAGAGTCCCGTGTACTGGCCCGTCTCCACTTGCTCGATGAGCCAGCTGGCGAACTGAGGTTTCGGTGGGCTGAGAGGAAACACGACAGACGCGCATTGTTGTCGTTGGATGAGACTCATCAGAGAAGCAACACAAGACGCAGTGCAGTGCGTAACCGGTACACTTATTTAACTAGACTCCCTGCATTGAAAAGTAATGCTGAACGACTCCGCATAAACACATCAGCTGGTTCACAACAGCCTGCAAGCAATCCGGTTCAAAGAAAGGCAAATAAATAAATAAATAGCACATGTGTTTCATCATACCTTTGCATGGTGCCGCAGAGAGATTAATATAGCAACTTGACTAGTTTGTCAAAGTGTCCGGTGTTTTTAAACACCCACACCTGTGACGTCATGTGGGTTTACCGGCCCCTCCCGTGGGGGAGGACTTCACTCCCCTGTGAAGGCTAAATCCCAACAATGCGCTTGATTCGTCCGCAAAACACGTCCTCGCTCCGAGTCGCTGCGATGTGAAAAGTGCGGCCGCTCGGCTGAGGTGAACAAATCGAACGCACCTTATAGCGCAGACCGGATGCGGAGCAGCCTCGCTCCCGGTTTGAGGGGAAACTGAAAGTCTTTCTTGCGGGATTGGCGTTTGGTGAAGCTTTCATCATCGTGGGCCGTTGCATCACCACACATCCCACTGTGTTCAAACCGGCGTGCCTTTTTAGCTGGAATTTCCTTTATCTTGGATGACGCTGAGATTTGAAGGGTTTTAAACTCTGAACTGACAAGATTATGACTCTCAGATTTATAGTATTTGTTTAGATTTTAAATAGCTATACCTTAATGGCGTAGCAAGAACTTTTCAATGGGTACTATAATATCAGATTACATCTCAGTTAAAAAAAAAAAGTATAGGATTCAGATGAAAGTTACATGAAGAAGACCAGGTGTACCTTTAGACCTTCACTAAAATAGTATGCCAAGAAACCACCCAGTTCCACAGAACCTTAAAAACTACAGCGTCCATGTGCCCTGTGACACTTTTAGCGTCTGGGTTGTGTGCAGGTGTGCGCTTGTGTCATGAGACTGAATCAGAGAGAGGGAGTTATTTTTGGTGTAAAAAAAAAAAGAAAAAGATTTTGTGCCTCGATCCAAGCTGGGCATCACTTCCTCCTTCTAGAATCATTATTTCAGCAACTTCTTATTTACTCTTTGTTCCACAACTCAAGCACAACAAGGGAGTCAAGGGTCAAATGTCAGGTCCCGAAACGTCACCACAGGGACTCCACTTCACCTTGTTTGTTTTGCATCGGAGAGGAAATGGCTTCCATTATGTCCCGTTGTGTTCTGACCGCGGGCTGCGTTAGTGGAGACAGTCTATGGCCCCGCTGTGTAAGGAACAGAGCTCTCATACATAGGACCTAAAAAGCGTGTTAGGAATAAGGAAGCGGTACGAACCTTAAAGGAACACTTCCCTTTTCCTGGCCACTGGAGGCAACATGCACACCGTTTAAATAAAAGCCCCTCCAGGAGATGAAAAGCCCCCCCAGTGGACCTGTGGAACGTGGTTATGAAATCAGAAAGGCTAACTCCTACTCTACTAATTTATAATACACACACACAATATGACTAATGTGTAATGCAAAATTATTCATTACCTCTTGAAGCTTTCCACATTTTCTCACATTATGACCAAAAACATGAATGTATTTTATTTGAATATTAACTGACGTAACTGTGCCAATAGGGAAAATGCTGTATGGTATTATTTTTTGGAAAGATAGCTCAGGCTCCGCCAGACTGGATGGAGTGAACTGTGAACATTAATCTTGAAGTCTTCCCACATATTCTCAAACTGGATTTTGTGGGAGAATTATTTAACTATAAACCTTTAACAAATAAAAGAAAGAAAGACTCGAGAAAATGGCGTTCCTTTTGTCTTGACAACGAGAATTCGTCTTCTGGGGTTGACTGGCTCATGCTAACGTGTGAATTTGCTTACATGTAAACCACATCTGCCTCTGTCCAGTCTCAAGTCTTTTGCAGCCTCTGGGAAGTTTTCATTCGGGGCCACTTTATCTCTAGCTCCAGTTATTGACCAGGTTACCTTCCCCAAAGTATGATGCTGCCACCATTATGTTTCACTGTGGCAGAGAGTCCATTCAATTCATCCATTTTCTAACACGTCTAGCCCTTGTGGTGTTGTGACTGGTGCCTATCTCCAGCTGTCAATGGGTGAGAGGCAGGGTACACCCTGGACAGGTCACCAGTCAATCACAGGGCAACACAGAGACAAACAGGAAACACTTACACTCAGGGGAATTTAGCCAGTCATGTTTTTAGACTGTGGAATACCTGGTGAGAACCTACGGACACACAGGGAGAACACACAAACTCCATGCAGAAAGACCCAGGGTAAGGGTAGGATTTGAACCCTGGACCTCCTTGCTGCATGGCAGCAGCTCTATTCACTGCGCCACTGTGCAGCCTCAGTTTGGGTCAATTCAATTTTATTTATACCAATTCACAATTCAATTCAATCAAATCATGAAGACAGATTGGTTAAAAAAAAGTTTCTAAGGAAACCCAGCACATTGCATCAAGTCACTGACTTGCATAATTCCCTCCTCCTGAAAGAGCGCGTAGCCACCGTGGACATTCGTCTGCATTGTGATGTTGACTTTGCAGCAATCCTTCATACCAAGCATGCATGTAGCGGCAGTGATGCCACGCATAATTTCCCTGCTGTATCCCTTGGTCTTTTTGATGCAATCTTCTCTACCAAACCTCTGGGGGCCTTGCAGAACAGTTGTACTTGCGCTCTCTTTGCTCAATTTAGCAAGACTGGGTTTGCTCAGGTAACCAGAATAGAACAGGTTAAACATTAACTTTTCAGATGTACATTTGAGATTTCCATTTGTGGAAACGTTCAAAAGCATCAGTCCATCTCCATCCACTTGACAATCCATTGAGGTTTGTGTTTATAATATAATGGAACGAAATATGAACGGGTTCAAGGGTTTTACAAGAGTCTGCAGGGAACTGTAGCATTGTCAGAAATGTCACTAAACCCAAACCAAGTCATTTAATAATTTCCATCGGAGATACACCTGGCTGAAAGATTAGGTTTTTAGCTTGAGTCTCTTTTCTGTAAAGTGTCACTCACTGAGCTATTGCTGCCAAAGACTTGGTCCTATCTCTTTGTCAGTAGAAAGTACCCCTGACTCAGTATTTCTGTTTCTTTGGCTGTGTCTCTTTTCTAGATACAGCCACTTGTGGAGCTGTTACTGCAGTTATTTTTGTAAGGCAAGGCAAGTTTATCTACAAAGCACTTTT
Organism: Fundulus heteroclitus; assembly: GCF_011125445.2. Taxonomy (NCBI): domain Eukaryota; kingdom Metazoa; phylum Chordata; class Actinopteri; order Cyprinodontiformes; family Fundulidae; genus Fundulus; species Fundulus heteroclitus. The sequence goes on along the minus strand of NC_046362.1, from coordinate 25,200,894 downwards.
CAGTAACAAGACGATTCAAAGTGCTGTACATAAATAAAACAACAAAAAACCGAGAAAAAAAAGTCATTACAGAGACAGAGCGAAAACATCACAGAGGTACTATTATTGTATTATTGTACTACTTTTTATTTTTTCCCATAGGACATTTTCATAGATCGGCCTCTAAGGGTTTGTCCTTTTTTCTTGTTTACATTTAGCCTTGTTTCTTTCCTGAATGAAGCCAGAGGGCAAAAGTTATCTGTGCGCTCTTTGTTTTTTGTTTTTTTTTGTTTTTTCACATGGAAAGTATTTCTGCTGCTTAAGAGTTTAACTATGTAATTTTTTGAACGGTTAATTGTGGTTCTATTAACCTTTTTAGTTTATTTTTTTGTTCAGATGTGATTTTGACTGCCTTAAAGTAAATTTACACAGAATTTGATTTTTTTTATAACCGGATATTAATTGAACCTGTTTGTCTTTTAAAGTATCCACAGACAACATTTGCTTTAAATTAGTCTCATATCACAACACTGAACTTTTTAACAACATACTGATTTAAGCTTGCATACTTGGTGCCAAAACCAAGACCGGGAATTCATTTGTACAAGACAAACTTTCATCGTGGCGCAGCTGCAGGCAGATGAAAGTCTTTCATTGTTTTTAGGGGATTTTTGAAGGGAATTCTCAAAACGGCCTTGTCTCTTATCTATTCCCCTCTTCTAATATGTTCTCTATCTCCATCGCTCTATTAGGAGCAAATTTCCCCACACAGCCACACAACCCCAGTCAGCCAATCTCAGTCGCGCACGTACTGTAAGTCTCATGCGGAATACCGTGCGTGGGCACATTGTTTAGGAATTGTAAGATGAGGGTAAGACAACAGACGCCACAGTGCCTCGAAAAACCTGCTTTGAAAAGACACACCTTCACCTTTATGTAACAGCCTGGCAGGTTTCAGCATAAAGAATGTATTTCTGTACACAAATGAAACTGAGGTCTAAATACTGTGATGATGAATTTGTCACATGGTGTCATGTTACATATCAAGTTCAGACAGATCAACTGTTTCTTAGGGACACCAGCTGTACTTCTTCTCTCTGTAGAGATTTGCTAGATTACACATGACTTAGTTAGTCGACAGTATTCCAGCTTCTCCTGCCAAACTGAAATGTTGAATGGTCACGTAGAAGCTAAATAAACTGTGAATTATAATAGTTCACTTGCAGCAGAATTTGGCTTCAAGACCACAGGTTCGAAAAGCAAACATTCAAATGGCGGCGAGAAAAATGCACCGAAAAATTCACACCGTTCTAAAAGTCTTGAAAGCTTTTTGTTTTTTAAAGCTTTTCATGAGTTACTGTTTAAAAATGAACTTGCAATAGAGCAACGTTATTTAGCGTCACTAAGCTTCCTGGTGACCAGGATAAAGAGAACTGCTGAGTAACCCGATGAGATAGAGATGTTCTCCAAGCGCCCCCTGCTGGTGACAATAACTTTAAGAGGGAAAACCCCTACAACACCTGGCAATAAACACAGAATTATGGTTTCAAAAGCGTTGGGGGGGGGGGGGGGGGGGGGGTACATCAAGGGTTTGACACAAAATAATAATTGCTAAATATTAAGGCTTCCACCCACCCAGGCAATACGCTGTTTGCCCCTCTCCCATCAGGTAAACGCTTCAGAAGCCTCAAAGCCAAACCAATTAAACTTAGAAACAGCTTCTTCCCAAGAGCTGTGAGGGCAATCGCCCCCCCCCCCATTGTTACCAGCCCGTCATACGTTACAATCACCTTAATGCTACTGCCTACCTGCACATTATCATCTCAGAATATCTAAATGCACATTCCTGTAAATGACGCCTCAGATCATCATCATCGCACGATAAGCACTTTACTACCTTATTACCTGTTATCTGCGACTGATGAAGGACAACTAGGTCATACAACTTTTTAATCGTCCTGTCTTTTTTTTTTATTTCCCTTGAACACTTCAAACAAACACTGTAACCCTTGTTCCTCGCCTGTTTGTTTGTCTGTTTGCCTTCATTATGTGTACTCTGAACAGGAGGGGCCAAAGAGAAATTACGCCACGGTAACATGCGGCGACAATGAAGACTCTTTCAATCTTTCAATCTTTAAAGAAGCGTAATATGGTGTTATCTAAATCAGCCTTATGATAAAACTCACAAATTAAATCTAAACTCCGTGGACACTGAAGAACAATAAAAAAGCCCACATTGCTTTCTAAGTAAAATAGAATTTGTTAAATACTGTGATGCCTCAACCCTTACTATAAGGAAACTCTACAATGCTACACTTCATTAAACAAATAAGTCAATTTTCTGTAGATTTGGATTCAAACCACTTATCACATTTTGGGTCTTCTTTTTCTTAAGAAAAAAAAAAATAGTCAGGCCACTTTAGCATCTGTTTACTAAAGTGATAGATTGTTCCAGTGTTCCCCAGTCCTCATCCCCAGTGTGTTATTGTATTATTGGCAGAATATTAGATGAAAGGCATCCAGTTTTCAAATTCAGCTGGGCTTTTCTCAGTCGCTTCGGTGCATTTCTCACAGCAGTATTAAAGTTTGCACCACTGCTAAGGCGTTTCTCAAAACAATTAGTGTAATAGTCTACATGGTAGATAGCCTGCAAAAGTGAGGCAATTTCTCAAAATGGAAAGTCAATTGCACAAAAGCAAGTCAGTAGCTCTAAATGGGTAGTCCATGCTTCAAAAGCAAGTCTGTTAATCAAAATGGATAACTTCTTCTTCAAAAGCAAGTATCCATGTGTCAATGAAAGCGTCAGTGTCATCAAAATGACAGGTTATGACACCAGCATCTTTGAACTATCAAGTCAAATGGTTTGAACATGTTTTCATTGTGACAGATTACTCTGGAAGTGTTTCTCAATAGCATGTAAAGTCAAGACAGCATTATTTACCATGCATGGCATTTTGAAAACTAGAATTAAATAAGATCAAGACACTGAATATGCACTTTACTTTATACTGTATATTTGCAAGTGTTCACAGCATTGTGCATCTGGGGAAAGAAAAAAAATAACATTTACAACAAACATAAACTCCCTTTGGCTGAGTAAACCTTGCTGCAGTATTTTGAACCTGAAAATACTGTAAAACAGACTCTCCCATCTGCCTGGCCACACATTTTCATCTACATCACAGCAAATATCAGCTGTGTCAATGCACTGAGGAAAGTATCTTCTTGAGTGCTGAATCCACCCTTGGCAGGACTTTGCTGTGATGTCATCACAAGCTGCATCCATGGCTGCTAGCAGGGCCGTTCAGGGATGTGGACGCCAGTCATAAACCTTCAAACTCCAGGACTAGAAAAACTCGTCAATTGGATTTAGGAATGGAGAGTAGGGAGGGAGATCCTCCACAAGCACCTTATCGTGTACTGTCTGACCACAGCAGAGTGGTGGAAGCTTACATTATCCCAAACTACTACATAGTTTGTCAGATTGTCACCAGGCTCATCCGTTTCATTCTCAGGGATTATGTCCCTACAAAAAAAGACCAAAAAAAGTCAACAGGCGTTGTGTGTTGTACGGACCAAGATGGACAATATGGGTGTGGATGCCGTTTTCTGAAATAGCTGCACTGTTGTAATATTCCCTCCTTGTTGGCCCGGGACATCAGTGCTGGCTCTCTCTCCAATGCAGTTTCTTCCACACCATCTACCTTTTTCCAGACTGAATCCCGCTTCATCAACATATAACAATGTGTGCAGAGGTTTCCTGGCCCAAACGTCAGTGTAATAGAGCAATTGGCACAACAAATTGCACAGTATGCACTATTAATATAATTACAGTAGCATGCGTGACACTGTAATGCAAGTGCAGTACACAGCAATACATAAAGGTTTTACAGTAAAGCACTAAACAGAGTAAAGCATGCCTACAGGTTTTACCTGTAGATACTGGTGACGGAGCGCCTTCACTCAGTCACTGTTCCGTTTAAATAGTACATTATACAATTGTTTCATGTACATTTCACTCCATCTGGGGACTCTGTCTATTGTAGAAATTGATATTGATTGAAAGATGTTGTCATTTTCCAGACCAGCTCATTGTGTTTCTCGCAGTCTCACAGCATTGTTTGCAACCACCATTGCACAAATGCTTTCCTTCTGCTGTGGAGTCAAAAGGTCAGTGGCTACAGTTATAGTAAATTGTAAGTCTACGTGTAAAAGGTTACAAGGTCATGTCCCAATGCAAGCTTCTTGTATGACTATAGTAGTGCAGAGCAAATTAGTTTGTGCTGAATAACCCTAAATTACAGCATGCTCATCTGTTCTCCTGGTGAAGTGTCTGAATAATCGAACTGAGCGGGGTTCTCCTAACATTTGGCTGCACACTTCGACCTGCTGCAGCCATTGTGAGGCCATGATTTACCACATGAGCCACGTGTGTTGCCCTGATTTCATCAGGAATCTGTCTATGTGGCTGGCATATTCTCTTCTTCCCCGGTATATCCCCTTACTCCACGCATCCTCATCCCTCTTCAACGAGGCTCACCTTCCATGTATTGCAGTTTTGTAGATACAGTATGCACCTCATGCCGAGCCCGTCTCCTGGTTCACACATACTTGTAAATTGGAGGTTCATGGGATTCTACTGGGAGTGACCGTGAAGAAGAGGCTTGTCACTGGTTCCAACTACGTAATAGTTCACATAACTATTTTCACGAGTGCAAAATAAGGTTCACCTGAGAAAAGTTATTTATGGACATTTTGATGGAAACACAATAAAAATATTTTTTAAACGGATGTACAAAATGTTTGCCTTTTTTTTTTGCAACACAATTTTGTGTGCAATGACACAAGCAATGAAATGAAGATTATTAGTTGCATGAGCAATGACTATTCCGCCTGTAAGAGTATGATTCCTTTTGAAAGACACGATAAAAGCAAGTAATAGCGATCAAAAGCAAGTCAAAAGTGACAATTTTGCAGATATTTGTATTTACTCAATTGCTTCGTGTCCAATAGCATATGCCATTGGATGAAATGAACATGAAACTGCACAAAGGTGCACCCAAAGGAATAAATGTTGTGGAGGTTGCATTAACTGATGTGCAAAGTCTAATTCTGTCGTGATAAATATATATACACATACATAGATAGACAGACAGACAGACAGACAGATAGATAGATAGATAGATAGATAGATAGATAGATAGATAGATAGATAGATAGATAGATAGATAGATAGATAGATAGATAGATAGATAGATAGATAGATAGATAGATAGATAGATAGATAGATAGATAGATAGATAGATAGAAAGATTACAGGGAGTACCCTGGTGGCAGTAGAGTTGTAAAGTGCTTTGGTCCAGGTTTCTTTCACTTCCAGCCTTTGATGTTGGTTTGCAAGGCGTAGTTTTTCTTTCAATCCACCAGAGGGAGCAGTGGCCCCATTGTTTCTATTCTGACTTCTTACAGCGCGTTTTGCTCCAGACTTTTAAACATAAACAGGCTTCATAGATGTTTCACAGCAAACATACACAGTAAAATAAAAAGGTATGTAAGGGATATAACTTAAAGTTTAGGGGTGGACAGGGGTCTGATGAAGGAACGTGTAAGGTCTGTGACGCTGCTCGACTGTCCAGTCAGATGTGGTGCTGAAATTCGACGTCCGCTACTCCGGACTTCAGGACTGGGGTTTGTTTTTAGTCCCGAGTGTGTAACATGGTCCGTGGGCAAAACGTTTAGCAACGTTTTAGATCTCAGTTGGATCTCGATTTGAGCCGAAAGGTTCCAACTTCATCCGATCCACATACAGTGAAACTGATTTTTTTTTTTTTTTTTACTTCACACGAGCTGCATGCCCATGCGAGCTTCATCCCTGTTCATTATTTTGCGCTTTGGGACACGCTTGCAATTTATTTTTCTGTGAGTTTGTCGCCCGGATACGGCGGCGAGTGTCCGTGGTATTTGCGATTGTAAATAGCTTCAGGAGAATGATGTCCGAGGCTGGGGGGTGGGGGGGCTGGAGATGGGGGGGCACTGATAATTTGAAGACGTGCCAGAGTTACAATGTTGGATTCAAAAGGCGATTCAAAGAACCAAACTATGCACTTTTTCCCTTTATTCTCCGCTCTTTACCTTCTTTCTGTCTGTATTTTTTTCTCTCCCTTTCTTTCTTTTCGCACGGTCGCAGGCCGTTTGAATCGACCAATGGGCCTTCAAGTTGGAGACATTGGAATGTAAATGAGCCCAGCGCGTGCTCCCGGCGCAGTGAAAGCTCGGGATTGTTTATTGAGCTCCCTGAGCCACGCGCCTGGCCCGGGGGGGAGTCGGGCGTGCAGGAGAATCACACAGCGGGGGCGGGGCCTCGCCACGAAAAGCGTGCGTCTCCCCAAAAAGAGGGGTGTGGGTGGGGTGCGTGCTGGGGCGCGTGTTGAAAAAGAGGAGTGCTGCCAAAGTTTGGGTCAGATCGGCTCGTGGAGTGTAAGCAGTCAAGAGAGAGTTGGACGACAGTTAGCCACACGGTCCCCACGCGAAGGACACGAGAGCTGAACACTGCCAGCCCACTCACTCGCTCCCTGCGCTCATCGCGTTAGAAGACCTGTCAGCGAGATGGAAACTGCGACCATCACCACCACGCAGACGGCTTTCACCTTTGGACGGGCCACCATCAGCCTGCACGCCCCGGCCCAGGACCAATCGGCACCCGCGGCGCACCCCAGCGCCAACGCGGCCGGCGCCTTCCAGAGCAAAACCAAGGTGCTGAAGAGACAGCGCTCCAGCTCCCCGGAGCTGCTGCGGTGCAAGCGGCGCCTGAGCTTCAACGGGCTCGGCTACTCCATCCCGCAGCAGCAGCCCGTGGCCGTGGCCCGGCGCAACGAGAGGGAGCGGAACCGGGTCAAGCAGGTCAACATGGGCTTCCAGACGCTGCGTCAGCACGTGCCGAACGGCGCCGCCAACAAGAAGATGAGCAAAGTGGAGACGCTGAGGTCCGCCGTGGAGTACATCAGGGCTCTGCAGCAGCTCCTCGACGAGCACGACGCGGTGTCGGCCGCGTTCCAGTGCGGGCTGCCGTCCCCGACGCTCTCCAACAGCTACTCGGCCGACCCGGAGTCCCCTCACTCCACCTACTCATCGGACGAAGGCGGCTACGAGCCTCTGAGCTCAGAGGAGCAGGAACTGTTGGACTTCACAACCTGGTTTGACAGATACTGATGCTGCTGTCGGCGCGCAATCAAACACTTCGGCGTGAATCGGACTTCTTCCAAGAAGTGCTGACACAGCTGTCTCTAGCCTGCGCGCTGCGCACGCGGGCGGTCTGTCTCCCTTGGAGCTTCTGAGGGAGCAGAGCAGTAGCGAGAACGCGAGAGAGGGGGAGCATCCTGTCGCAGACAAACAGCGCCCCCCCTGATGGAAAGCGAGGAGCTGGACTCACACTGACGCGTGGAAATGTTGACGCTCTGTTTGATTAAGTGCAATTAAGCTGCGACGCGGCGGGATCCCGGAGAGCCGGTGCGGAAATTCCAGCAGGAAACACGGACTGCCTTCCTAACTCGCTGCACTTTCTCCCCATCTGGGGAAGATGACGCGTCAACAGACTTTTGTTCAGTTATGACGTAGTAGCTTACATTTGGTAACACTGTATCGTAGGACGGATTTTTTTTTTTTTAACACGGAGACGTTATTTTTGTACAATGAGCCAAACAGAAATGTTATTACTGCCTTGTTGTCAGGTACGGCATGTGTGACAGCGTACGGCTACCTGTGACAGATTGTAGTGTTTTTCCTTCTTCTTTTTTTTTGATAGAGACATTTATCGATGTATGCACTTGTTCCTCGTAGCCGAAAAATGTAAATATTCGATTTTAACAGATATATTTTGTGTAAAACAAGTTTTTTTATATGAATAAAGTTAAACCTATTTATATTATGTATTTGCACTGTGTTGGTTCTTCGCTTTATCATTGGTGTGTGAGTGTAAGAGAGAGAGAGAGAGAGAGAGAGAGAGAGAGAGAGGGGGGGGGACAAGTGTGCGGGGCAGTAATTGAGCAAACTATAGGGAGCTTCTCCTCTATTCAAAGCCCCATGTGTGACCTTTTCCCGACTTGGTTGTGCACAGGGGGAAAATTGCGCAGCTGGGTGAGCACTCAATAACCATTATTGACGCGCACCTTCCACGGCGCTTTGTCCGCATCCAGGGCGGGGAGATTAATATTACGTTTCATGCATCGCATTGTTTTCTTTTGCATACACCAATAATAGCTCAGAGTGCCTGGGGCGGAGGGAGAGGACGGAGAGGGGACGGTGGGGGTGGGACGGCGGGGTTGCTGCAATTCACTTTCCCTCAAAGGGACACTTTGAAATATAGCTCGGGGAAAGTCAGCGAGACAATGAGGTGGGTCAAAATTCTTATTGCACGAATGAGATCAATCTAAATAAAAAATAAAAAAAACACGGGGTTGTAAGGCGGCTTGTATCCCCGACTGTGTTTTTCATGGCGCACACAGGCCAATCAAGAAGCCCGTCCCCAGCGAAAATGGGCAGCACAACACCCCATTGTGCGCGTCATTGTGCAGGGCTTTTGCGCCTCATTATGCGAATTATGGAAGCTCTTCTGTGGTAAACAAACACCCGATGCCAGATCCAGGGAGGCAGAAAGAGAAATAAAGAGGATTCATTTCACCTGGTCATGAAAGCCTTCTCCCTTCACCCCAAAAGAAGAAAGAAAGAACGATATACAAAGTCACAGTCTTGACTTTGAAAGTAAAAATTAAAATATATTTTGAATTTCTACATCGTCATGTTGATCTCAAAGTCTGAAACTATGATACAGTAATATTTATGACTTGATATTTCGGTATGACAGTCAATAACGACATTGCGTCTATAGTTTTCAGCTGAAAGTATGACTTTGAATGTGAAAATGATAAGCATAACGCTCACGATTATGAATTTTATGGCACCGAATCTCATAAATATGACAGTGAAAGTCAGAAATATGACAATAGGTTTTGAAATTGAAAATTACGACTTGAACTATCACGAGTGTGCAGAAAACCTTTTAAGTCAAACGTGTGACTTTTGATGTTGAAACACGACCGAAATTTCTACGCGGAACTCCAAATAATGAGCTAAATGTTGCTATTGACTTTGTCTCTCATAATTAGGATTACAAAAGTCTAAATTATGCGTTGACGTTCAGAATTGTTTCTTTGAATCTCCTCATTTTGGTTGAGGTTGCATCCCATAACTGTGACTTTTATAGTCAAATTATTACTTTTAAACCAAAACCTTGTGATCTTGCACCCCAATGTCAAATGTATGACTTTAAATTTCACAATTATGAGTTTGAAATATAAAATGATTTAATACATATGGATTTATAGCTCTAAAATATAACTTTTAAAGTCCTGATTCCAACTTTGGATCTTGTATTTCGGACTTTTAAGTTCATGTTGAGCTGTCTGTATTTTTATTTCAAGGGGCTTTCAAAACGGACTCCCTTTGTGGGAGGAGAAAACATTATTCATTCTTTTTCTTTAAATTTAAACGAAAAGCAAAAAAAAAGTCTCGTCTAATCCCTCTTCTTCTCCAGAGCAGACTGAAAGACAAACACAGCAGCCTGCAGGTGTGAGCCACGTGCCTGCGCTCTGTGACGAAACGTCCCGCGCTCTCATTGGCTAACGGCTCGCGCATGCGAGGCCTGTCAGGTGGAGGCGAGCGACAGAATCAAACAAGTGATAAATGACATTAATTACCCTCTGCATTATAACCTTTAACGTCACGGAGACTCAAAAGGACGAATCAATGCGAGCCGCAGCAGAACCCCCGCTGGGTCGCCATTGTCGGCTCAAAAGGCGGCTTCTAACGCGGTTCAGTGTCAGGCAGAGGCCACGGCACCGAGTGAAAGTAAGAGCTTGTCCCGCGTCCCCGTTAGGATGGATATGCTATTCATTTCTTGAAGAGCTGAGAGAGAGAGAGAGAGAGAGAGAGAGAGAGAGAGAGGGTGGGCAAATGATTTATCCCTGTTAGTTTGTGCATGGGTCATTTTCACTTCCACAATATATAAGAGCCGTTTTGGTTTCAGCTCAACATCCATCACCAGCTGCGCAAAAGTGGTGATGTATGGTGGGTAGAAACAGGAGTGCTGATTGGTCATCTGTTGCTCCAGAATGCTGCCATCACAATGCTCGGATTGGCTTAACCCCCTTGTGAATAGGAATATCTGTGGTAAAACAGGTGTTACATCCTGCTGTGGCCATTTAAAGTTCTTGTTAATCTTTCCCCTCAGTCAAGATGTATCTCGGCCAAACCTAAAACCAAAATAAATAAAAAAAAAAACAGCAAAAAAACAGCAAAAATAAACAAACAAACAAATTCAACTTCATTCACCACCCTAAACCCCTAACCCATTCATTTTTCTTTAAAATGTAACTCACCCCAAAATCCACTTTTTTTTGCACATAAACCCTATGAACTGGTCCCCAGGGTGCTACTTTAAGGTTAATGAGCAATTTTTTTCAGTGTCAGTGCCTTGAGCCAGCAGCTCAAACTAACGCTCAGGTCTCCACAAATCTTCCCTCAACCCCAGGTGATGAGGGCGGGTGGCAAATCCTCCACCCCAAACGACCGATCCGTGGCAAAACCGCCACTGTGGCCCTGGACACTCCTCATGTTTCAACATGTCACTTTCCCTCGTCCTGACCACAGCTCCGCTCAACCCCCACTGCTCATCTCCACACTTAGCTGTGGCCCTCAGAGTTTCTTGGCAATGCCCGCTTTGGTGGCATTTTTTTTTTTTTAAATTGTCTGGGGACGGGGCTGTGCTTTTACATCAGGGTGAGTTACACTTTAAGTAAACGTTTGCTTTTCATGCACGACACGTTCTGCATCAGATCTGAAGGGATGTATAAAATACACCAAACTATGTCAATGACAAATTTCAATGTATCTTCTTGGTATTTAATGCAACAGATCAACATAAAGTATAGCACAGAAAGCCTTTATTGAAAGAAAGTCAAAGATAGCACCATCCCCAGAGTTAAACAAGGTGGGGGCAGCATCATGATGTGGGTTGCTTTTCTTCAGCAGGGACTTTGCAGCTGGTCAGGACGACGGAGAGAGTTAATTAAAAGGATACGCAATCAAATGCTGCACAAGCCAGCATCGCCCATTCTTTGCAATCAGATATTGTGCAGTAGGTAAACACCGAGAAGATGCAAGACAGGGCAATGCAATGGCCAAGGCTCAGAACCCCCAGTTCAGCTGAAAGCAGACCCAGTCAAAGCCCAGACTTAAATTTGACTGAGAATAAGTGGCAAGATTTTAACATTCGTTTTAAATTGAGAAAACTCTCTATTCTTGTCAGATTAAAAATGAGGCACCAGTTCGTGCTGGTCACTCACATACAGGTACATCTAAAAAAAACTAATATTAGAATATTAGATAAAAGTGCAATATTTTTTGCCATTTGTTTTAGAAAGGGACACCAATATTTTAATGGTGATTTATTACACATTGAATAAAATATTCTAGGCTTTTATTCCTTATAATTTTTTACTATTATAGCTTACAGGTAAAAAAACAAATGCAAAATTCAAGGTCTCAGAAAATTAGAATATCACATTAGACCAATCAAACAAGAATGTTTTAAACACATATGTTTGGCTTCTGAAAGGTATGTCCAGTTCTATGTAGTCAATACATTGAACAACAGTCCAGTTCCTTCCCTCCTTAGCCCAGGTAAGACGCTTGTTAGCCCATGTGTAGCATTCGTCTGCACAGGCGCCGACACTCCAGCCTCAGTCCACTCCTTGTGAAGCTCCCCCAAATTCCTGAGTGGATTTCTTCTGACTATCCTCTCAATGTTGTTTTCCCTGTTGCTGGTGCTCGTACTACACTTTTTCCTTCCACTCAATTTTCTGTCAATATGCATGGACACAGAATGTATGTATGATTGTGTCACCAACTGACCCAGACTGAGAGACCGTTAAGAGGCTCAGGAAACCTTTGCAAGTCTGTAAATCACAATCATCAAAATGACAAGAAACAAAGGCTTGGAAAATGTCACTCTATGTGTAATGATTCTATATAATAATATGAATTTCACTTTCTGAGATGACTGGCAAACATATTGCACTTTTTCACAATATAATTTTTTTTAGATGTATCTGTATTTTCCCAATAGTTTTTTTTTCTCCATTTCTGGTTGTAAAATGACAAAACTTTAAAACCAGTCTCCTATTTATGTATTTTGTATTTTATTTATTGTGATAAATGATAACACACTTCCTTTAATGTATTTGGAATTATGAGTTTGACCAAATGTTTTCTCCATACAAAAATTAACCTCAGTGCAACCTGAGAGCATCCTAAATCGTTTCACTTTTGGCAAAGATGTTTCATTCCAAGATGGAAAAACTCAAACGACTTTGTCTCATATCATAGGACAAATGAGCATCGGTGGTACATGAAAGTGAGAGGCAGAAACTGATGTGTGATGATGAGGCACTGCGCAGCCTTGAGCGCTGCTAACAGAGGCGTTAATGTTTAAGCAGGAGCTCCACAAGAGTTTATCTGTAACATAGGCAGAAAACATGCTGAACTGATGCAGAGTAGTCTCATTTAACCCTACCACCACACACACACACACACACACACACACACAACCAGGTCGAGATGATTGACACTACTTTACGCCAGTCTGCACAGTGGCACAGCTGATAGCTGATAAGGACCTAGGTTCGCATCCCTAACCGGAGATTTTCTGCACAGAGTTTCATGTCATCCTCTTGGATGCCTGGATTCTCTCCAAGTGCTCCAGCAACCTCCCACAGTCCAAAAGCATGACTTTTAGTTTAATTAGTTACTCTCCAATGTCCTTAGGTATGAGTGTGTGCGTGGTTGATTGTCCTGTGTGTCTCAGTGTTGCCCTGTGCTGGACCGGTGAAGTGACCAGGATGTACCCCGCCTTTCGCCTGATGCCCGCTAGAGATAGACAGCTGCCCCGTCACCCTGCAAGGGAAAGTGGGCAGACAATAATACAAGATTTTTTTTATTCCAAAATTACTTTGACATATGAATATGTCTTGAAGTGCAAAAAAGAAATAACTAATTCAAACAATAATTCATTTTTTCTACATGCTTTATTCTGTTCCTGGTTACCCCAGAGGCAAGGCAAGGCAAGGCAAATTTATCTGCATAGCACGTTTCAGTACAAACACAATGCAAAGTGCTTTGCATGATTAAACCATAGGAAAATAAAACAGAATAAGAGTAAGTTGGAATAAAATGTAGAAACAAAATAGAACATGGGAAAATAGAAACTAAAAGCAAGTATTAAAAATAGTTGGACTACAAAGTTGAACTAATGATGTTTCAGTCATGTCATGCTTTTGGGCCCATACTTTCAGCATGAAATCAAACTTTCCACCCTGGGGAAAAGATTGGGCCTGGATTCACCATCAATGTCCATAAAAGCCACTGATCATGTAGCTGTTCACAAGTTGCTCACTCCTGTGAAGTATTAAATTGGGACTAAGGACCATAGTGAAAGAAATAATGTACCTCAACATAGAGATTATTTTGGAGATTAACAATAATTATGCATGTGCCTTGCCTTCGCTTTTTCCTCAGTTGTCTTTAAAGCAATTTTTGTATGATCAACAATTGTAGGTTTTTCAGGGTTTTGAAATATAATAGAAGATTCCCTTTTAATGTTTAATGCATTTATCAGGGAAACATTAGGGAACAAACAGCATCATGAAAAACAAAGAACACAGCAGACAGTTGAGAGATAAAGATGTGAGGAAATCTGAAGCAGGGTTATCTTTATTAAGACCATATTCCAAGCTCTGAACATCTCTGGTCCATCATCTGAATACTGAAAGTGAACAGAACAACTGCAAACCTATCAAGACATGAGCATCCAAACCTAGATTGACAGGCCAGACAAGGACAGGCTTAATCAGAAAAGCAGCCAAGGGGGTCAACTTTGGAGGAGCTGCAGAAGTCCATAACTCACGTAGGAGAATCTTTTGACTGGGAAAATAATAATCATGTGCTCAACAAATCTTTCCTTCATGAAAATATTGCAAGACTGATTGTGCAGTTTGCCACAATCAGTGTAGGGGGCTCCCCAAATATCGTCATGTTTTTTGGTCCGGTAAGACCGAAATAAAACTTTGGCCAGCATGCAAAATGTTATGTGTGGCAAGAAGTGATGCTCAAAATCACATCTGATTGCACTGTGACCAGGGAGCTCAATACAAATGCATGTCCCACTTATTTATTATTGGTTAAGAATTTAGAAAAGTGTGCATTATTTTCCTAACAAAATACACTGAAGCTTGTGGTTGCAGTGAAAATAAATAAATAAGTGAGATATGTGAATTCCTCTGCAAGGGACCGTTTCCTCATCAGGGCATCTACAGTACAAATTCAGTTCATATTCATAAATAACTTTGTACAATTATTGTATAGGTTCATAGATCTAATGTACAATTTGTCACAATAACAAATAGAATATGTCTTGCAAAAGACGCTCTCTGTGACAAAATTAATTCATGACATCTTATTTCAGGAATTCCCGCAATGCAAGCAATTAGGGCCACACAAGTGTGTCTGAAACGTTCAACTGGCTCCAGCTGTCAGTAGACCAGAATCCGGCACGCAGCCGCCAAGTCACTTTAACTTTCTGACAAAAAAGTCAGTCCTCTGGCTCGTGATCGTCTGCTGTCTCTCCTAAACAAGAAATCTTTTTTTTCTTTTTAACAGAACAGGGGTGGAGAAAAAAAAAGCTATTCTGAATGCGTGCAGCTAAGTACTTTTAACTGACACCTCTCTGTGTGAGTGAATAGGCCTTAAACTTCAGATGACCCAGTAGAAGAAGAACCGAGCTCGGGCCTGAAGGATGGAAGGATGGAAGAGGTGGGGATGTGTAGCTGGGTGGAGGTGGCGGGGCAGTGATTTGCATGGGCCATTGTGCTGCACAAGTTTGGGTGCTTTTTTTTTTTTTTTTTTCTTGGCTTGGGCCCTTTTGGCCATTTACTTCCACCATGGCTGGCTGTGGCGAGCTGTGAATAGTCTGTGCTTGGAGGAGACACAAAGGCGCTTTTGTGCTACGGCCGCACCATATTCATCATGTAATGCCTGTAAGACAAATCTGATTGGACGTCTCTGTCACTTTGATGTGGGTCCAGAGTGCGAGTGGCCCTGAGATTGCTAACTTCACTCTCTATTGCCTATTCTGTGGCATTGATATGCGGGGGGGGGGGGGGGGGTGCGGTGGAGGTTGGGAGGTGGGTGGGTGTAGGTGGTGGTGGTGGTGGGGTAGTTTGGGGGGAGAATGAGCGAGCAGGCAGGGGGTAGTCCTCATTATTTGCAGGAGCAAATTCATAATAAATTTCCCCATTCTACAAAACCGGGTCGAGATGATTGACACTACTTTACGCCAGGCTGGACAAAAGGCCTGATTTGAGCAGAATACCAAATGAATGGGGCGAGGGTGGATTCAATTCAAACAATTTTAATCTCACCCTGTCCTCCCTTATTCCTCCTCTCCCCCTTTCCCTCACTTACCCTCTTTTTTTCAGCTCCAACTCCACTGCCTCTTTTGTGGAGAGCATTCTCATTTTACAGGGTAATTCTACTCCAACGGATGTGCTAATTGTGCTGGGTTAAACTGGACGCTGGTGGACCCCTGTGATACAGAGCTTATTCTTGCCTAATGACTGTAATGATGGTTCAGAGAGACTGCAGCCTGCAGACTTGGGCGACTTGTATAAAAGTTTTAAGAGGTAGAGGTTTTTTGCACCCCCCCCCCACCCTTTTTTTTATTCATGCAAGCTGTTAGGGAACATAGAGCAAAGAAAGGCCTCATGATGGGATTTGGTCAAGAAAAGTGCATAATAAATAATGTATTGTTATAGAACAGTGGTTCAAAGTGAATCCTGTCCCTGCAGGACAAATGTCACAATTCAATAAAACAGTGAAACATGTTCTGAAATCATTGAGATGTGTTTGTAAGCAGGTAAATAGTACATCTGAGGTAAGCAGGTTATCAAAACTGTGCAGCATAATCAATACAGAGGGCACATAAAAGACCGAAATTCTAATGTGTTCTTACAAGTGTCTAGATTTATAGAAAGAAGACCTCGCTGAAAGAAGTTGAATGTGACCTGGCCTCTAGTGGTTGATAGTGGAACTGCATTTAAGCGCCTTGACTCTGGATTCAGCTCTTATTGCTCTTACACAGATGGTGCCTTGCAAAGTGAATAGTTCCCTTTAAACTTTTCCACATTTTGCCATGTAATGCCTTTTATTATCATAGTGCAATAATGCATAATCATGTCGTGGAAGAAAATGTATAAATGTTTTTGTATTTTAAATATAGCTTTCTTTCAACAGTCATAGTATAGTGTCAATAGTTTTTTTTTGCGCAACTCTTCCATAGAAGCCAGATTTGAGGAGTGCATAGCTACTTACATTTTTATTCTTTCCCCCCTGTAAGTAGATTCTTGTACCTGAGCTCAGCTGCAGACCTCTTCAAATTCAAAGTGGGTCTCTTGGGCGCTTTTCTGATTAACACCGTAAATTCAGGCTGTAAATTTAGGCAGGCATGCAGCCATTGCAGATGATGGAGTGATCTCTGAGATCATCAAAGCTCGAGACATTGTTTAAGTTTCTATCTCTGCTTTAAAGTTCTAACATCATGCTTTCTCAGTATGAGGGATTGCTGCAAAGCCATGGACAATGCAGACGACTCTCCCTGTAGCTCTACACTTCTCCAGGAGTGAATGCTGCTTGTCGGGACTTTGAAGCAATCAACTGGGTTCCCTTATATAGGACATTTTTGACCAATCTGTATAATATGATTGATTTTGACTTTGTAAAGTGCCTTGAGATGACATGTTTCATGAATTGGCGCTATATAAATAAAATTGAATTGAATTGAATTAAAGTTCTACACAGCTTTATGCCCGACCTGGCTGGTGTGTTCACTGGTCTTCACAGCGCTGTTTGTTCGCCAGTCTTTTCCAACAAACTGCTGAGGTCTGCGTGTTGAGATTACATCATGCACAGGGCTCCATTTACTATTTAGGTGGACTATGAAGGCAGTCAGGTTAAATTCATCTTCTTTAGAGGTCTCATTTTAGTAGGCACTGTATTTGCACACCGTACAGTTGCTCTGTCCACTGATTCTCCCACCTGAGCTGTGGATCTCTGCTGCTCCTCCAGTGTTAAAACAGGCCTCTTGGTTTGCGCATGTCACGAAATGCTTTGCGGATGTAAAGTCACAAAATGTGAAAAAGGTTCCTCCGGGTGTATGAAAACCTTTGCAAGGTACTGTAAACCGCACCACATGGTGGCATATCTGCTGAATTCTGAAGCTCTATCAGCATCTTTCGCTCGTGGGTCTCATGTAAGCTCTATACTCATACCGTTCTGCCCACATGTTTCATGAAAACACAAGGCGTTCAAGAAATCCAAGAAATATAGTGTCTTTCTGTTTATTACACACATTAGATGTCGGGCCCTGCCGCGTATCACTATTTTTACGTTTTAACTTTGTCTTTATGTTGGACAGTCTTTCATGGACGCATCACCCGAGATCAGGTGCATTCCTTCACTCAACAAATTGTGGTCATGCCTTAGTGTTTCTGTGTACACGTGGGTTATTGTGCAAAACTGATCATTGTTTGCATGTCAAAGGTTGCACCTCTTTCTTTGTAAAACACTTTTTTACTCTCTCCTTTTACAACGTCTGTCCCCTCCCTATGTAGACAAACACACTGTAATGTCCCGGGGTCCTAACAGGCTGCAGCCTGCCCCTGGAGAACTTGTTCGCAGTGACAAAACACGGCTTCATCAGTCTCTGACACGTCTCGCCCTCAGCTTTGGATCACATGGCTCACTCTGCTATTGTCTGATTCAGACAGACAGTAGGAAACTTGGATATTTTCTTTTATGCATCTTCTGAATATCTCAGCGTGACACAAAGGATTCTCGTTCTGTATGGTGTAAAAGCGGAGTGTACACTTGCCCCTGGACATGAATGGCTTGTGTGTGAGGACTCTTACGACAAACATGAAAGCACACAGAGGATTAAGATGATAAAAGTGATGAAGAACAAGTGGTTGGTTATTGCTAAATGCACTTGTGTTTGGTCTGTTTTTTGTGTTTCTTTTTTGGTTGATGTACATCACATTATCTGTATGGATGTAATTTACTGTCATTAAATTCATGATATATTTTTGCACTCTGATCCGGCTTTTTCTTGTCATTGGAATATCACAATGTCTGCTTTGTCGCTTTGAAAATAATTTTCTTTGTAATAAAACTGCACTGGGGGCTGCACAGTGGAACAGTGGGCACCGCTGTTGCAATGCAGCAAGAAGGTCCTGGGTTCAAGTCCTACACTTGCCCTGGGTCTTTCTGCATGGAATTTGCATGTTCTCCCTGTGCATGTGTGGGTTCTCTCTGGGTACTCCGGCTTCCTCCCACAGTCTAAAAAACATGACTGTTAGGTTAATTGACCTCTCTAAAAATTCTCATTGGGTGTGAGTGTGTGCAAGAGTCTCTGTGTTGCCCTACGATAGGCTGGTGACCTGTCCAGGGTGTACCCCCCCTCTCGCCCATTGACAGCTGGAGATAGGCACCAGCACCCCTCGCAACACCCCAAGGGATAGACTTGTTAGTAAATGGATTGATGGATAAAACTGTAGAGCATCCTAAATTCATGAAAACACTTTTCAAAATCACACAAATGGTCTGTTCAGTAGTTGGGCTCAATGTCTGTCATTTAAATGTGATTATTTTTCACTGTTCTGGGAATTGTCATAATTTCACAGATGGCAACATAGGCTACTATTATGTGTGACAACTGATTGACAGGTATGATGAATTAATCTGATTGGATGAAAAAAAGACACAAAAAGCAAAGATTGCCCATGGGCACAGAGAGCAGCACTCAGGACAATATTTAAGTAACCAATTAGAGAACAAATGAAAGCCAAAAGGTTGCAAAGGTACATACGCACTCGTTTGTCAGGTGTCCCACAGCATTGAAACATTAACATTAGGAAGTCTATACAAAACAAAATACCCCAGATAAACCCAAAATGGAATGGAAATGCTGAAAAATCACAAGTCAGACATATTTTGAGAGAGATGTGATAATTACTTTTTCTTTTTGGCCAAGCACCCCCTATTGACAAGCCGCCACATACAGACACCTGTTCTTCAACATTATCTGAACTTATCATTTCACTTATGCATTACAAAAGTAGGTGAGCTTATCAATGTGAATCGTTATTAGTTCCTCCTCCATTTTATAAAGATCCGTGGAGTTTCTTCTAAGCGCTAAGATGATGCGCTTTTGCTTTCTGCGGTCTGTCCTCATTGTCTTGGTTTTAGAGATATAAAGAGATAATATTTTTGCTTTTCATTTTTACCTCGTCGGAAATTAGACGACCGATACCAGAAAACGGGAAGTGGAATAAAACAAGACATTGCTTTTGAAACAGTTTTTGAGATAAAACTGGTAAGATCAAATTAAATCTGTGAAAATAAAACATTTCACATTATGATAGAAAAATTATCATTTCTTTGAAAACAACAAAACCTCTGGAGACCGATTCAGTCTGCTTAACGTTTAGTTTTTGTTTTCACATATACTAAAGCATGTTGGCAAATGTGGAAATTGACACTTTAAGATGTAGACACAAACAGGCAAACACAACACACACACAAACACACACGGTATAGACTGTCACAAATCCATAGTCCCAATAGGCCTCCCAGCTCCCCGCACGCTATTATCAGCAGTTATGGTCAGGCCTGTGGAGTCCTTCCCCCTCCCTGAAACAAGGTAGATGGAGGATTAGCGAACACCATTTAGGGACTCCTTTCAACCCTCCGTTTCATTTCATTAGCTTGTGACCTCTCCAGTTAATTATTTTGATCTGGCCAAAGGCTTGGCCTGCTTCTGATTATCCTGACTGACTCACCGCCCCCATTAAGATGCACAATACTTAACACACCCATTGAAGGCCAGGAATAGCAGCCCTGAAAAGGAAGGAGGCAAGAAAAGAAAGAAAGAAAGATTGAAAGTGGCATTTACCAGTCACCAGCAGAGACTGTGTGGAAGGCAACCTGGTGATGGCAGGGTGGCTTAATGCCCTGTGAGGTTTTGTCAGAATATGCTATTGTTCCTCATTGATGGAGAGGCCCTTGCCTTTAAAGGGAAAACCACTGCTAAGTTTTTTTTTTTTTTTTTTTTACTGATTTAAGAGACGAAAGTTGAATAAAAAATGACCAGAGGGAAGTAAAAACTGGTCCCTGGCTGCTTTTTAGTAAAACAAATTCAAGTGTTATTTTTTCAGCTAGTTTCAGCATGCGTTGATGCTGAAAACAGAATAATTAAACTGTTATTTCTTAGTGTTGAAATTCCAGACCATTGTCTTTTAAAGGAATATTTCTTAAGCTTTCAAGGAAATCTTTTAAATCATTCTTGCTAACTGTCAGCCTTGTATCTGACTATTTTAGTTTCCCCAAGTCCTTTTTTGAATAACTATGCATGCGCAAACTGTCTTACCTTGCTCTTCCGCTCCTGAAGGGCATCGCATGAAAAAAATCTCCCAAATCCACTCTGGTCTCATTTCTTTTCAACTCCCTCTTCTTCTCATAAACATGGACGCGGTTGACTTGTTGAGACTATAAGCCATGTTCAAAGTATACAGTGAGAGCAGCGGATATAAAATGAATGGCTAACCGCTAAGCTAACTGCTAACCTAGCCGCTAAGCTAACCAGATACACAAACACTAGAAGTGTGCATGCGCAGCCAGCAAGCTGAAACTCGAAAGGAAAGAGAACGGACACTGGTGTTAGGTGAGCGTGTCAGAATGATTGGCATGTGGGACAACCAATGGATAAGGTGATACCTCTGGACATTGAGCAACAGAGAACAATTGTTAACCTGCTTTTTGTGTAACAAAAAGTATTTATGAACATGACTACCAAGTATAGCTTTAAGTCTCTTAACTTTAACGTATGAAAAATTGAGGGATTAAAAAAAGGTTTGTAAACTGAATTAACCCTGCCTCACCTGTAGTAGATATATCTTGTATAACAATGACAAAAATTGAAGAAATCCTGAGAAGCAAATACCTCACCTCCAACCCCACTGTGGCAGTTTTAGAGATAATAATAAAAAAAAAGCATTTGTTGGAATACTAAGACTACTTTGCATAATTAGGAAGTCATAAATCTTAATGAGCAAAGATTGCATGTGGGGCTCCTCAAGACTTAATTTTCAGGTCACTTCAGTGCAAAACCTTTATGTTCCCCGGCTCAGATAGCAACTTTTTAAGGCTTGTTCTTTATTTTCATGGAAAGAACTTTGAGGTACCTCCTGTATGGATGGTAATGTACAAATAAAAGTACAAATTATTTAAAGGCCTGCCAATGGGGAACAAAGCTACATTAGTGGATATTAATATTATTAGATAGTATTTGTTGCTATTTTCAGAGCTGAACAATATCCATGTAACTACACTAAAATGACATGGGTGGAGCCTGCTGGCTGTATAAATCTGCCAGATGAGCACCAAGAGTGGAGAAACCTTCCTTTCATTTGTACAGTGGCATTGAAGATAATGCTTTTCCAGGTCTTGTAGTTGTATTAAATTCTGCTAGGGGACTAATGTTCAGCTGTCATGACACGGCAGAAAACTGGTAAAGATCTTCAGAAATCCTAAAGAACTGTTCACCAAGACTTCTCTGCAGGATGTTAAGCAAATGTGGAACATTAAAAGCAAGGCTTATCAAAACTAGGTGGATTTAAAACTTTTGCACATCTCATTAGCATTGTTGTTTTTAAATACAGTAACATCTCAATATATTTTCACTCCAACCCATTCATAAACAAAAATCCCAAGTCTTCTCTCCTGTATGTCCACCTGCTACACTGCCGTGCTCAAATTGCCCATATTTGCTCATCCTGTGAGTGTTTGCTAAGGGATAGCTTCAGTTTACCCCCCACCCCCCCCCACCCCTTCAAGCTCCATATTGAATGCAAACGCAATAAAATCCCAGCAGTTAGTGCTTCATAATGCCCTACAAAGCATGCCGGGCAGTGTGTTTCACACTACAACCAAACACGAAGGCTAAAAATGGCTTCTAAGATGGACCTAGCTGAAGTCAGTGCTGCTCTCCGATCCCTGTTTTTAACACTCACAAAGTCTGTTTTGGTACTTTTCTTTTTTTTTTTTTTTTTTTTTTTTTTTGCTTCCAACACTGCTGGCCAGTTCACTCTGTCTGGCTGTGCATGTAAAGAGTGTCCCTTCTTTGTTCCAGCTTTGGGCCTACAGCCAAGCCTCCCCTTCAAAAACTTAAGCCACACACACACACACACACACACACACACACACACACACACACACACACACACACACACACACACACACACACACACGCACGCCCTGCGCTGCCCCTAAATTGCAGATAACAAAAAAGAGGAGAGAACCTCAGAGACAAGCATCACTTTAAAAAAGCAGGTGTCCCCAACTTTTCAGAGCTCGCCGATTTCAAATGGAGACCCTTTAACCTTGGTGCTTTGCTGGCTGGTGGCTGAGGTAGCCAGTCAGAAGCCTAATCAGTCTCGTCTGACAATGCTGGGAGGTTGAGGGCTGTCAGTCCTTCTTTCAGACGAGGGCTTCAATGAAGCCATGGAAGAGGGAACCCCTGATTGATTAGTGCCTTTTATTGAAGTGGAAGTGTGTGTGTGTGTGTGTGTGTCTATCAGGCCCCAACCAGAAAGCTTTATTTAAATCCTGTGAGTACTATAATTATGACTTTTTCTTTCTGCTGGCAGGTTAAAGCTGACAGAGAGGGTTCTTAGGGCTCACTTCAGCCTCTCAGACTGCTAAAGAGCGATTATTGCTGCCCGTAAAGTGACAGGACCAGTCAAGCTCACCAGCGTGGCTTTTTAAAGACCTGGGACCCAAAGACCAGGTCCTGAGCAGGACCTGCAGAAAGACAAGTCTGTGTAATCCCATTTCATCCATATTAACTGATATCAAGACTCAACTATTTGTGTCTTCGGTATTTGAAATAGCAGAAATGATCTTTGCACTGAGCCCAAAGGGCAAAACAGACACATAGGTTAACTCGGGGTCACAGACATGATCAAAATGTGTCTGATTCTGTGTGGTCTTGTTTGCAGGAGGTCCCTCTGTATCTCCTCATCTCATCGTACATATTTTCAACAGGTCAACCGCTATCAGCCTGTGTGTCTGCTGTGATGTTCCTCTCTTTACATCTCTGCAGCAACAACAACATGGGATGTGCCTCTATTGTTCAGATGCAGCTCCTATCAGCTGACCACTTTGAGGTGTGTGTGTGTATGTGTGTGTGTACTCAGCTGTTCTCTAGGGGGTTACCTCTCAGTTAGGGCCTTTTAGATGAACAACTTTTACCTGCAGATTTGATTTTATTGCTCTTAGTTAAAGATAAGAACATAAAAAGCTTTCTGGTTTTGTTAAAAAAAAAGGTGTGTGTGTGTGTGTGTAACGACAGTGACTGGGGTCATTTAAGGAATGCTATAAAGTTACCATAAATACATTTATTCGTAGTCCAAATGTTATAAATCTTCCTACTTAGGGAACGAGAGGGATGTATTGCTGGAAAACTGAGTCATGATTGGATAAATGATCATAATTGGCAACCTTGGACAGACAAACATGCTTAAGGGCATTTTAGAGTCATAACTTAACTGATCAGTCATATATTGGGACTGTGGGAGGAAGCTGGAATACCCTGAGAGAAGCCACAGATGCACAGGGAGAACAGAATAGATGCCAAGCCAGAAATCGAACCTGGACATTTTATTGCTACAACTCTTTGCAAACAAAAATCTTAAAAGTGTCACACAAAATTGCTCTTACACCCTACTTGCTCTAACACTCCTAAATATAATCCAGTGCCACGAATAGCCTAACAAGCTGTAGAAGTCATGTAATCAATGGCCCCTTGTGTGTAATGTAATCTCAGTGTGTGTGTGTGTGTGTGTGTGTATATATATACATATATATATATATATATACATATATATATATATATATATATATATATATATATATATATACCCCTACAGGCTATTCTGAGTTCTTTGAAGCACCCGGTTCTATACTACAGACAAAACACATGTTCACCATTCTCACTACGCAAACGTGATTGAAATGTTATCTGTACCTTTACTGATGTTAGCTCCAGCGACAATAACTTAGTCCATTAATTTCTATTACCTTGGGATCTGTAAATATGGCATGGCACAGAGGATGGACTAAGAACTCTTAAGGTATCCAACAATTCTTTGGGTGACATGACGTATCAGCACAACCTCCTCACGGAAACCAATGAAAATGTACGGAGAGAAGAGATCGTACACTGTGTAGTTCATTTTATGAAGGCTGTAGGCCTGGATTTGACTCACATCATCCTTGTGCTTTTCCGTCACGTAATGACGTTGGAGTTAAAGGCTGTCTGAATTTGGTACAGTAGTCCAAAGCTCCTTTCCTCCACACGATAAAGTTCTTACTGTTGACCCCATGAAAGGTCAAGGAACAGGAGCTAGAAGCTATTATTATGGATATTTGGATCTCAGGAGTGGATCATCAACTTTCCCAGTGGATACTGGACTACCTCACTGGTCGACTGCAGTATGTGAGCACACGTTGTCGGGCCGTGTCTCTGACAACTGTGCTGGCACCGTTTTTGTTCACCTTCTACTCTGCAGACTTCCCCATCAACTCACCAGGCTGCCACCTGCAGAACTTCACAGATGACTGCAATAGTCGGCCTTATCACAGATGAAGATGAGTCCCAGTACAGACAGAGGATCCAGAGCGTTGTGGTGCCAGCAGAACCACCTCATGTTAAATGCAGGGAAAACAAAAGAGCTGGTGGTGGATTTTGGAGGCGCAGACCCACGTCACTGACACAGGTGAACATCCAGGGAACTGATGTGGAGATGGTTGACTCTTATAAGTACCTGTGTGTTCACCTGAACTATAAACTGGACTAGACTCATAACACTGATGGTCTTTACTGGAAGGGTCAGAGCAGACTCCACCTGCTGAGGAGGCTGAGGTCTTTAGGAGTGCAGGGGGTGCTCCTGAAGACCTTCTTTAACTCTGTGGTGGCATCAGCCATCTTCTATGGTTTGTTGGAGCAGTAGTTTATCTGTAGTTGAGAGGACACTGCTGGATAAACTCATTAGGAGAGCCAGGTCTGTCCTGGGATGCCATTTGGACCCAGTGCAGGTGGTGGGAGACAGAAGGACTGTGATGAAATCTCATCAGTGATGGACAATGCCTCCCACCCCATGCATGGAGCTGTTACAGAGCTGGAGAGCTTCTTTAGTGTCAGACTGCAGCATCCCAGATGCTCTAAGGAACGTTTCTCCCCGCTGCTGTTAGACTTTATAATCCTGGCTGCTCTCAAAAGACATAATAATTGTTTACATCATACTAACCGTTGCACAGGCTCTGATCAAACCATTAATTGTTTACACTGTTCCCAAATGTTAAGATAGCTTGCACACGCCTTAGCTAGGGATCATGCTGCACCACTAGCATATTGCATATTGTATTATCGTGCGTTATGTAAATATTGCAAATTCTATTATTGTGTGTTATGGAAATAGGCTGGAGTTTTTTCCATTGTCTAATAGTTTTTCCTTTGTCCAATATTTACTCTGGTATTTACTCTTATCTTTTACTCTTTCTTTAGAGCTAACTTTAGAGTAGAGCGGATTGCTCTTCTTTCTTCATCTCTTTTTTTCTCATTGTTATTAATTGTGTGTAACTGTCCGTGTGTTTGCCACTGTCATACCCAAATTTCCCCATTGCAGGACAATAAAGGAATTCATATTGTTATTATATCTGCATGCCAACCTGTTGTCAACGAGGGACATTGGGGAAAAAAGCTATTTCTGACCTAGTAACACAAACTAAAATACGTGGAGACTTTAACTGTAACTGGTCAGATGAGTCAAAGACTGAGCTTTTTCAAAACTCTTGAATTTGGTATCAAACAAGGGACAAATATGTGGGAAAGCAGCAGACGCCAACTGGTAAATACAAGGGAGGATCTATGACGACAGGGACCTCTGTTCCACAGGTCCTGGGAACATTTTCAGATTCAAACTACTAGGGAATTTTCTAAAAACCCAGTGACCTCTGCCAAAAAAATAAGCACAAAAATATATAAGACTTTACAAGCAGATGCACTGTTTGACAACCCTTCTCTCTGCATGTCCAGACATTGTGAAACCTTTCAACTAAGTCCTGTCAACACAACGAGTACTGCCAGAGCCCTACAAAGTAACCTCCAGTGGGACATTCGCTTGAATTTCTCTGACCAAACCATTAGAAACAGACTTCACGAGGGTGGCCTGAGGGCCGAGGTCCTTTAGCCGACCCTGTGCTCACTGCTCGGCACCGTGAAGCTCAAATGGCATTTGTCAGAGCACACTGGCATTGGCAGGTTTGGCACTGATGACCTGTTCTTCTCACTGATGAGAGAAGTTTAACTCTGATCTCGTGCGACAGAAGTGAAACGGTCTGAAGAAACACCAAAGATGATTTTGATGGTGAGTCGGTGTTGGTCTGGGGAGGCATATTAATAGAGCGACACACAGACCTGTACAGGTTAAACAATGGCACAATGACTGCCATTAGGTATTGGATGAAATCCTTAGACCCATTGTTGGTGCGGAGAGTCCTGGAATTCCCTCCTGGTGCATGATAGCGCCCGGCCTTATGTGGCAAGAACATGCAGGC
Source organism: Fundulus heteroclitus (assembly GCF_011125445.2). Taxonomy (NCBI): domain Eukaryota; kingdom Metazoa; phylum Chordata; class Actinopteri; order Cyprinodontiformes; family Fundulidae; genus Fundulus; species Fundulus heteroclitus. Next base: position 25,174,077 of record NC_046362.1, on the reverse strand, counting down.
AGTTCCTGGAGGAGGAATGGATACCATTGAGTGGTCTCCACGCTCCCCTGACCTAAATCTAACAGCACATCTCTGAGACATCATGTTTAGTTCTATCTGACATCACCAGGTTGCACCTCAGACTGTCCCGGAGCTCAGTGACGCCCTGAACAGGATATGGGAGGAGATACGTTAGGACACCATCCATCATCTCATAGGGAGTGTGCCACGATGTTGTCAGGCATGCATACAAGCACGTGGGCTCCATGCAAACTGCTTAGTACCATTAGCAGTTTTTGCAATGACATTTCAACAAATTGGACAAGCCTGCTGCATGGGTTTCCTTTCCTCTATGGTTTTGGATTAAGCCCTCTGTGAATTAATAATTTTTATTTTCATCAAAGGATGTGGCCTCATTTTGCTCTTAACACATTACCCATTCCATATCGGCATGGATTTCCAACATGTTTTCTTTATACGTAGATGAGATCAGACGTGTTTTCAAAGTGTTTCTTCAATTTTTTGAGCATAGTATTTTGCCACAAGGCTGTTATATGTCAAAGTAATAGTTCAGTGAAGATCCCCTTGTTATATTTTTGTTAAATTGCTGTGATGGAAACACAGTTTGAGCGATAGCCCTCATCATCAACCTTTAGTCTGAGGCAGAACCACTTGAAAACCTCGCCGTCTCCCCTCTGAGTCCGCCTTACCAGCTGTATCTTCTGTGAGTGAACTAGTCATGCAGCTCTTGTCATTTGACTCTTGGGATTAACTTGAGTGAAAAAGTCTAATCCTAACACTTTGAAGTGTGTGAGAGATTAGCATCCCAACCCAGAACCCCTGAAAAAAAAATCCACAATTGTTATCGATATAAAGAAAACCGCCTGCCTTCTTTCGGCTTTGAACATCGCTCTTTCTTTTCTGCTTTTTTTATTCAGTCAGGGGAAGGCCCGTTTATGCTTGGAAAGTCACAAAGGCAGAGAGGAACACAAAGACGTGAGTCACCTCATTCATTCAGTAATAATAATTCCTCCTGGTAAGTATAAACAGTTTTGTACATATGCAGTGGGATTTCCAAGACATGCGGCAACAGGTCCGCTTTTTTTTCACCATTAATCACAGCTTGTTAGGTAATCGCTGTATCCTAACCTTCACCTCTTTATGTCCTGTCATGGTTCATGGTCTCCACAGGTATAGACAATCCAAAGGAATCAATTTTAAACACCTACACTTTCTTAAGCATTAACCATGTCAACGCGTAGTGACTAAATGCACAGGCCCTCAACAATCCTCGCTGCAAGTCAAACACACACACGCCACCCAGAACACACACCCACACACACCTGCGTTTTGCATGACTTTTAGTTGGAGGGGAGAAATTCCAACGTGAGCCCATTTATCAGAGGCAGAAGCTCACCGAGTAGATATCGGTGATAAAGATTTTAAGTCAACATCCCAGCAGGTGTCAAGCGTGTTTTTACTGCACACAAGTGACTCCACTCCTGGGTCTGCACAGGGCAATAAAAGATGAAACTGCGTTTCTCTTTATTCCTCCGTCTCTCCACATTCCTGCTCCCTGGATAGAGGCCAGGCAGTGCCTCTACCCAACAGCACATGAAAACCGATGCATTACATCGATCCAAATAATGAACATCTATCTTATATGCTAATGCTGGAGCCTTTAGTAACATAAGGATTTAATTAAAGCTACCCACACGAAAATGCATTGCATTGCACATTTATTTTTGATCGATTTTTCCTGTTGCATACATAAAGTTTATTTGATAGATGAGCACAAATTAGGGCATAACTGTGAAGTTGTACGTGAAAAACAGTAAATAGTTTTTTTTAAGATTCCTTAACAATTGTAAAAAAACAAACAAACAAACAAGTCAAAACAAAAAAAACACTACACCAAAATCATATTCCTTGATTTTGGACACAATCATGGCCAAATAAAGCATATTCTGATTTTTAAAAATGCAGAATGTATTGTATTTAGTCCCCCGGAGGCAATAATTTGTTGAACCAACTAACCCTTGGAGGTCTTTACCAGTTTTGCACATTTAGAGACTGAACATTTTGATTATTTCCCTTTTAAAACCAGCTCACGCATCAGATTGAATGGAGAATGTGTGTACCCAGCAAATTTTAAGTCATGCCCTATATTTTCCATTGGACTTACGTCTGGACTATGACTAGGCCATTTTACAACATTCATAAGCTTTAATCCAAACCCTTTCATTTCAGCATAGACTGCATCATTAGGGTCATTGTAAGCTGACATGCATCAGCAACGAGGACCTAGTAGAAGGTTAACTGAGGCCCAAGTCTTAAGTTTTTTGCAGGCACTAACAGCCCGTATAGCTCTGTCAATGTTACCACTAACTCTGCCCTACTCTACACAACCTTATGTTTGTCTTTGACATAAAATCAATTGAAAATGTTTGGCTATAACATGACTAAATGTAAAAATAAAAAATAGTTAGGGAGTATAGATACTTTTGCAAGGCGCTGTATGTATGAGGTCATTTTTTTGTGTTGGCTCATGAGGTTAAATGAAGTTGGAAGGCGTTGCACCTCAGCGTACCCCAGAAGCCCACTCTCCTCTTCATGCTGAAACAGGCTCCAACTCTGACATCATTACTGATCCTTCAGGTATGATCGCTTGACATACGTGCTGAGACGACGCATTGCGTGGTTTTGAATGCTGAAATGGATGTTTCTCTCCAGTCTAGTTGGCGAGAAAAGCTGTTCTGCCGCTGCGGTGTATGCTAACACGTGTCTCTGTTTGACCTGGAGGTGTCCAAAGTGACCGCAGTGATAACTAATCTCCTTGTAGACGCAGGAATGTGTGATCTGCTTTAACCTCTACTGGGGGGTCCACATTCACTCATCTGAAAGACACCAGCTAGGGCCTGCACCAATAACAACAGTAGCATCTTAGCAAGCCTACCCCCCCCCTCCTCCCCCCCAGCCAGAGTGGAATGAGCCACTCTATCAGAGTTTGACAGGGACGAAGCCACAGGCTGTGGAAATTAACCAAGTTAGCCATTCAGATGCTCGTCTTTGCACTGGGAGCCAGGAGGAGAGAATCTGTCCCACTTGTATCCTAATCAATCAAACTCCCATCCTCTGCGTCCCTGTCGTTATGCATCAGAAAATCAGGTCGGATTATCCTCCCAGTGATCCTTTCCTGTGACAATTTCCTCACAATAGACAACAAAAGAACGCCATTTGCTTTTATTGTAGGAATTCTTTGCTGCTTCCCTGGTACAGATGGAAGAACAACATGGGGTTGGGGCTTTTGTTTTATGGCGGAAAGATGCATCTCCAACCAACTGGACCCAGATCAACCATTAATTTTAAGGAAAGTCCCTGCCAGGCCTATCGAGTATTGTTTGTGTAAGTTTTACTGTCGTGTTTTGCTAAATTAAATCCAATTAGCTATAAGGTACATCTTACACATATGTACCCTCTGCTGTGTTTACTTCCAGGAGAGGACAATGTAAAAGCAAAAAAGTCTAAAAATAAAGATGCAAAAAGTCTAAAAATAAAAATGCAGCTCTTCTCATAATTTAGCACAATTTTAGCTTCCTCTTCTGTTTCCACAGACCTCAACTGAGTAAAAATACATATTAATCTGGCAAAAACACCCAGACAGACAATAATTATCTTACTCCATCCACATATTCTATACATGCCTTCCTTTTCACTCTTTGATGTCTTAAGGATTTAAGACAAAACATGGGCTTTTCAATACCTAAAAAGGATCAGTTTCCTTTCAAACATATATTTTTCTTTTTCCTGACAGATCTGTAAATGGATGATAATACCTTGGTATTATTATAATACCTTGTGCTAACGTTCAAAGCAGTAACAAACACTAAACACTATCGATCAATGCTTTCAGTGCTTGTAATTCCATCTCCTGAGCAGTGTTGCCAGGTCTTGCAAGCAAAACGTGACCAGCTCTACGAAAACAAGCCCAAAACAAGCCCACCAAGCAATCCGCCACACTGTAAAAGCAGGGCCGATTCTAATCAGTATAAATTTATGTACTTAGTATGGTACTTAAATTTCCTATTTGTAAAGTTTTTGTCACCAGGGGTTTGGGGATGCTGCTGACAGATATTTTAACCGGCTCACAATGCTAACACTATATGTAACACTGCAGCAGCGTGACCAGGTCACTGACCATAGCTGTTGTTGCACGGGCTTGATAACCAGGAGAGGAGGTTTATATTGAAAAAAAAAAAAAAAGCCAAGCCCAGAAAAATGACTTCATGTTCAAAAACAAGCCCAAAGCCGCTTATAATAAGCAGGCTTGGCAACACTGCTCCCGAGTCTGACTTATACCTGAACGAAAACCTGACGAAAGCGCATACCGTTTGAACCATTAGGAAAATTCAACTGTAATAGCCACCATTCAAACCTAATAGGGCAGAACTATGATGATTTTAAAACAAATATTGTAGAATAGAACAAATTCACTTGAATATGTAAGAACCCATAGGCCCAGCTTATACAGTTTATCTGCAAAAAGAAGTTTATTTTGGGGTGAGTTACACATTAAAGAAAGCAGAAGGTCAGGAGAGTAAACAGAAATATGACTGTGCAAAAGAGGAACCAATACCTGGTGGCCTGGTGTGCTGCCACAGTTTGCTTAATGCTAAACCAACAAGATAACACGTTGTTCTCTGGATACTATTTGAAGATAAAGGTCAAATCAGGCAGTGTATGGCATGTGGTCTCTGCTCCACTATCAGCAGCTCTGATTTTCAGTTAGATACTGGAATGAAAATATTTCTGTGTGTGTGTTAGGGGGAGAGAGAGAGAGAGAGAGAAAGAGTTAAGTTAAGATAGTGATTGGATTGCCCATTTTATAGGCAGGTGTGTCTTTAGAACTTGGTGGGTTTCTTCACAAATCTTTCCCCCAATGCACAGACATTTTGTTTCCTTAGACCGCTAAAGCAGTTTAAACTTTAAAGCAGGGCGAAAACTGGAAAGGGCAAGATAATTAAAACAGGCATGAGAATAAACCCAAAAGACTTTAAAGGAATTTGCCTCGGGTTCCCTTCTCCTCAGGAAACCTCTGTACCATTCAGTATGAGGGGGCTTGATTATTTATGACCAGTGTGGAAGGAAAAAAATAACGATCACAAATAATAAAGACATTTTATACATTACCTTGCAAATGTATTCATGTCCCTTAAACTTGTTCACATGTAATCATCGTGGGACTACTAACTTCAGTGCATTTCAACAAGATTTGTTGTGAAAGTCAAACAAAAAAGTACAGAATTAAGTAACAAAAACAAAACTAAGCATAGTTTGGAATATAAAAAAAAAAAAAAAAAAAATCAGAATAAAAAGTCTTGTGTGCATTTGTATCCGCCACCCGAGTTGATATTTTGTAGAACCATCTTTTGTTGCAATTACATCTGCAAGTCTTTGGGGGTATTTCTCTTGAGTTTTGCTCATCTAGAGAGGGATCCCCCCCCCTCCCCAACTCTTTGAAAAACAGCTCTAATCAGATTGGAGGAAGAGAATCTTGGATTTTGATTTGGACTGCCCAAAATCTGTGCTTGGACTATTTTTGATTGAGTTGAGCTTTCTGAGTGATAAAAAAAAAAAAACATTAAATTAATCTAAACCTATCTAAATCAATTTATATGTTTTTCCCAATCCGGACCAAACTATTTAGATAAATATTCCTTTGGTCACTGCACCCATTTTAGATATGATTAATCTTTCCTCTATATGTACCACAGATTTTTAATTAAGATGCAATTAACCCTTTACTCTGTCTTCTCTAACCCCCAGTAGGTCGAGGCAGATGACCGTTCACACTGAGCCCAGTTCTGCTGAAGGTTTTCCTTCCTGTTAAAGGGGAGTTTTCCTCTCCACTGTCGCTTCATGCATGTTCAGTACGAGGGATTGCTGCAAAGCCATCAACAATGCAGACGACTGTACTGTCCACGGTGGCTCTACGCTCTTTCAGGAGGAGTGAATGCTGTTTGTCAAGACTTGATGCAATCTACTAGGTTTCCTAGAAAGGAAACTCTTACCAATCTGTCTGTCTGATTTGATTGAATTTGACTTTGTAAAGTGCCTTGAGATGACATGTATTGTGAATTAGGGCTATATAAATCAACTGAACTGAACTGACTACATAGATTGAAACCAACATACTGGCTTCTCTTCATTTGCTCCTATTGTACTTTAGAGTTCATTTTAAAATCCTTCTGTAAATTCAAATCTCAACCCAACTGAGATTTGAATTTACTTATTTTTTTACCGGTATGGTTTACATCTGTTTTAGCATTGTTTTATGGTGTTTCTTAATTTATTATTGTGTGCTTAGTTTTTTTCTATTTCATCCCTTAGTGTAATTTTATTGTTTTGATGTTCAGCACTTTGTGACAGCTGTGGCTGGTGTTAAAGCGCATTTATAAACAAAGTTGATGATAATGAAGATTATGATGATGATTATATTGTAGCTTGTTAGGGGAATTGTCCTGCAGCAAGGTAAACCTCTGCCAAGATCTGAAGTCTTTTGCAGCCTCCAACAGGTTTTCTTCAAGGATTGCCCTTTATGTAGCTCCATCCATCTGGCCATCAACTCTAATCAACTTACATGTCCCTGCTGAAAAACAGCATCCCTGCACCATGATTCTGGCACCACTATGTTTGAGCATAGGGACAGACTGTTCTGGGTGATATGCAGTGTTAGTTTTCAGCCATGATTTTTTTATGTAGGGCATAATTATTGATGCTGGTGTTTCAGTGTTCAATTATGGATTGTGGCAAACCAGAAACAGGACTTCTATTTTGGATCATTGAGCAATTCCTTTCTTCTTCCCCATCTTCTACAAAGGCCAGATTTGAGTTGCACATTACTAATAGTCGTCACGTCAACAGATTCTCACACCTTACTTTCAGATCTCTGCAGCTCCTCCAGAGTTACCATGAGGCTCTTGGCTGTTTCTCTATTTAATCATAGACATAGGTAGATGCCCCATGGACTGGTGCTGCCTATTGGAGCTGATGTTTGAGCACCAGCGCCATTTTGGATGGGTTTCTCATGCTCCCCCAGTGCATTTTTTTGTCCTGAGGAAGTTGTTTGGCCAATTAAAATAAATCAGAACTCTCTGAATTTTTACCTGATTTTCACACGGTTTGATTTGTTACAAACAGCAGAGATGTGGTTATGATACAGGATGCTGTCCCACATAAAAAAAACATGTTTACATGCTGAAATATGCTATTTAAACAATGTATTTCCTAAATGTATGCTCTTTAACAGGCAGACACATGGGATAGTAATATATAAACACGTGATTTCATGCTGAAATACTTTGTTTTATGCTATGTAACAAAGACAGACATGTGTTATGGCATATTATTGAATATGTACATTAATTAGTGGTTTCGTGCTAAAATACCTTATTTTATGCTCTTGAACAAAGTAGCATGTGGTATTACAAATTAATAAATCTATAACTCACTACATTTTGTATTCTAATAAAGAAACAAGTTGGATTGTACATTTAAATTAATGTTACCCCCCCCTCTCTCTCTCTCTTTCTCTCTCTCACACACATGAACAATCCTGAGCCTTCTCTACACACCAACAATAATTTCTTCATATTTTTGCCTGCTGAGCATACACACATGCACAAACATATATATTTTTTAAAAGGCCTGAAAAAGTGTTCTTTAACATTTCCAGGTCATTCCAGTGTCTTACACTGGCCTGCTTGCAACTAGGGCTGGAGCTTGAGAACCTTGAAAAACAACTGTTTTGCACAGCTTCTTGCATGTGTTGGCACTCTGTAACTCCAGGGTACTTCATTTGGCAATGTGATTCAGCCTTATTTTGTGAAATACAGCAATAACCTAATAAACATAAAATTATGGTCCATCTGTTGGATTTCTGCATTGTTCTCACCAAGTAGAAGCTCAGCTTCAGAAACAACCTCAGCCCAAAATAGTGATCTGCACCGTCTCATCTACTTTCAGTAGTTATCCCCGATTATTGCAACCATAAACTGTAGAAGATACAGGCAAAGTTGCATCCTCTACTTTTCTCCTGTTGGTTGCTATGCCAGCCTTGAGTAGGAGAGACCCATCCAGTATGGTGGCGATGCAGCATGTGCTCCAGCACGTCATAAGGCGTCTATGTATATAATGTACGTCTTTAATGCTCTCCTTAGCCAGACTTCTAGTCTAGGTGGATGACCACATCATGGTAGATCTGAAGTGATGATGTAATCTGTCCATTGAACTGAATAGTGTTCCCTAAGATGTTTAAACTTGGGTTATATTTTTACAACCTAAACCCAAGCTATCATTTAATTTAGGGGCATCATATCCAAATAAGTTGAATACAAAGCTGCAGGTCTTTATTTGTAAATGTAAAAACCCCACGTCATTTTCCTTTTACTAGAAACTTATTTGCTACTTTGTGCTGCTCTATCACATAAAATACCAACAATATGCAAACATACATGCAAATTTTGAGATTTTGAGGAGACTGGGGATCTCAACGAAGATGAGGAAGACAAGTGGAGAATATTTTTTGCTCCCAAATATGCAGCCAAGAACCCTTTTTCTCGAAAATAAAATAAGGAATCCATGCCATCAGTTGAGTTTTGTGCTTGTTTTGGTAATTGTGTTTTAGTAAATAGAAAACCACTCTAGATGAAACTTCTGCCTTAATGTTGAGAGTGTTTATCTTGCTCTGAACACCAGTTGAATTACACACAACCAAAAGAAGATCATGTTATCCTCCCTGTTTGTCCCCGAGGCACAAAGCACACACAAAGCACACACACACAAATCTTCACGCTCAAACACACTGTTGTTTTTCCTCAAACATTACGCGATCTCTTCTTGCTGCGAAGGCAAATTAAGTCTCCCAAAAACAAAAACAATTTTCCATTTGGAAGAGGGAACGCAGGTCTTTGTTTATTCCCGGCTTCATTCAATTACCCCCTCTTTGGTTTGTTTAACATTTCATTCCCGTGATCTAATTTTTTATTTGGTTGCTCTTCAGATCTGTAAATTAAGGCCTCAGCTGAGCACAGAAGCTGCATGTGGTGTAGAATTCATTAAGCCTGCTTGAGACCCCCCACCCCCCACCACCACCACCACCACCACCACCTTTCACCGGTGTGTGTGTATGTGTGTGCGCGCTCACACATTGCAGAGCTACGGCATTCCCAAAAAGAAGATGTACTTGTGTGTGTGTGCGTGCACGTACGTGTGATGATGCGGTGAAAGGCACCATCTGTTCCATGTGACAGTAATGAAGTGAGGGGCATTGTGGTACAAAGCCTCAGACCCATTCATCACAGCTGTAGGCGGGCCAAGCATATTCCCTCTGTCTTATAGGGATACCTCTACACACACACACACACAAACACACACACACACACACACACACACACACACACACACACACACACACACACTGCAACCCTACAAATAACTGTAAGGTTCCACGGTGGGTTCTTTATTGTCTGAGTTCATGCAAACACTTGTAGAGCAGTGTGAACTTTCCATGAAGCGCCCATTTATTATTGGTGAAATCTTGTGGTTAAATTTGCTTAAAATCTGTCACACTGTGCCATTGACCCTGATTTCCTTGTCATGCTGCAGTGGAAACTTTAGCACCGGTTCAAGTGGGGTCGTTTGGAATTCACTGCTACAAAATTGGACAAGCTGCCAAGTGTGCAAGGCATCGAAATAATTTGGATTAAAACAGTTGAAACACACGCTGTATGTGAAAAATCCCCCTGCAAAACAAGTTTCTGTATGTCTTTGTCAGAGTAAGTTATGGCATGTGTTTTATTTAAATAATTCCATTGTTTTCTATTAGTTTTTTGCTTGCTCCTGATGTCAAATTGACTAAACTCACAGTCTCTGTAGACATAATATACATAACTGCGAAATTTTCTGAAAAAATGAAAGCAATATTGCAGGATTAGAAAACAAAACAGCACACTAAACTTTACATGAAGAAAAGGACTTGTTTTGTACAAATAATAATGACAATCACATGTAATTTAGGTGCACACTTTTAAGGGTCATTTTAAGGACTTTGTAACATCAGCGGTTTTAGCTCAGACCCATCATTCCTCCTCTTCCCTCTAAAGCAGCCCTTTACAGTCTTAATTTATGCATTTTTCCCACTGTTTAACCCTCGCGTGCAGCGCACCAATGGGGGTAAAATCCCACCTCACCGCCTCAAACCGGTATCATTAACTATAAATTATGCTGATACCAGACGTTATCAAAAAAAGTGTCACTTTTCTGGTTCCTAAGCGTCACTTAGGAACCAGTGAAACACAGACCATTAACAAGTTGCGCCTATACTCATCAATTCTGGGGTTGCAATGCATAAAAAGTGCTATATTTCCTATAGGATACCGCCTTTAAGACTATTAGTGGGCTAAAGGCGAAACAGAAAGTAATTATTCCGTTCCCTCTGACCACAAACAAAAGGTGCTCAGAAAACCACTTCAAACTCAGCTTTCGGCTTCCGTAATTACGCACCAGAGCGCCCTGCGCCATAGAGGAGATTTGTCTGGTCAGCGCCAAGACTGAGATGAGAAATCTGACGCTGTAAAGGGTGATGATGATGGTTCTAAACTGTAACAGGCTAGAAGTGTATGGAGCTGAAAAGAGGGAAAACATCAGCAGCAGCTGGATCATGCGTAAAGACGCAGAGTGAACCCCTGTGTGCTTTAAGTGTTGCATCTGAGGGGAAAATGTCGGACCATATAGGCTTGATGCAACTCATCCTGATTCACCAATGAGGTCATAGACCTACACTGATAAACAAACTCATATATTAATGTGTAACAGTGTAATAATATGGTCAATAACTTAAAGCTACTTATTTTATTCTGTATTATTTGAGCAATTGTGGTGTTTTTTTCTGTTTTAACCCATTAACTGTACAATAACGTGTTAACATTTCTCTTTCACTTTTTAACAAAAGTAATACATGTCTACTTCCATGTCTGGTCAAATAAAAATGAAACTGAGTTGACTGGACCGGCTCTTCCAGGGTCCAGTCAGCTCCGCCCTCAATCACGCCTCCAGCCACCCCCCCCCCCCTTTCTCTGAAAATTAGCATAATCTCACTCTTAACTTTTGATAAAAGATCAGAGGTCTGTGTATATATATCACCTGGGGCTAGAATCCATGACATTGTTGTGACTGTATAAACCATGAAGCCGTCATGATGCCAGTAACACATTATCATCACTGAGGACTAGGACATTTTTGATGACATTCTGAAGTGTGCCAATGCATCTAATGCTCTAAATTACAATATACCATAGGGGGCTACGCAGGTAGAGCGAATGTTAACCATGCAGAGGTTTAGTATAGTTTAGCTAAGGTAACCATAGCACAATGTCCCGATTTGTGACATTACATAGGAACTATGAATTATTCAAAGACTTAAATTGCTGTTATTGTCTATTAAGACAGTATGAATAATTTTCAACATGCTGATTTTAAATAAAATATACACAAAAACAGATAAATTATCTTTTATAAACTGATATTCCTTTGCATTGTTTTATTATCTTTTGAGAAATACCTGATAAATTCCCTATCAGAAACAAACTTCTTGGTTAAATGAAAATAATATTTAATCTAAATCTGCAAGGAGTGTTGATAATTTTAGGCCTAACTGTACACAAGACAAAGATGATGAGGGATAATGTAATTCTACATGAAATACGCATACCATGGGTAGAGTCAATAAATACATCAAAATCTAATGGACCATGTTTCAATATACAGGAAAATAGAAACCAGGAGGCAATTAATGAAGATTATCTGAACAGTCATAAAAACACTTAAACAGTTGGATAGTAAGTATGTTGGGGTGCTGAATATTCTAGAGAAAAATGTATTATTCTTACATTTCATAAATGATCAGATTGTACCTTAGTAGTTGCTTTAAACCTTGCTTGCATTGTTCTCTAAATTTCTTCTGGTCAACAAAATTCGCTGAAATTTTCCCTTGAATAAGTGTTTATCTGATAAAGTACAAGGATTAATCAGTGCCTTGCAAAAGTTTCCATTCTCCTATGAACTTTTTCCTCATTTTGTCACATTGCATCTACAAATGTTAATGGTATTTTATGTGATAGACTTAACACAATGTGGTGCATAACCGTGAAGTAGAAAGAACATTTGATGATTTTCAATTGTTTTTATTAGCAAAAATGTAAAAAGTTAAATGTGCTTTTTTATGCAGCCCCCTTTGTTTGGATGCTGCTAAATAAAATCCATTGCAACCACTTAAGTTCACCGATTAGTAAATAGAGTCCACCTAGGTGTAGTTTAATCTCAGCATAAATCCAGTTATTCTTTGAAGGCGTCGGCGGATTGTTAAACACACACTAGTGAACAAAGAGCGTCATAAAGACCAATAGGTACACCAGACCTGGATAAAGTTGTGGAAAGGTGTAAAGCAGACTGTTATATTTATCATAAAACACAGATCACGGTTCAATCAAACATCTGAAATTAGAAAGCGTAAAATGCAACTACAGCCCTACCATGACATTTCCATCCACCTACATTTACAGATCAGGAGAGCATAAATCACAGAAGCAGTCAAAGTAATCCTGAAGGAACAGTAGAGATTCACAGCTTAGATGGAACAACCTGTCTGCAGAACAATGTTTAGAACTTTTAGACTAGAAGCCTGACACTCTGTGGAAAGCCGAAGTTCAAATTACCCTGAAAGCAACATCCGTATGATGAACTATGGTGGTGACAGCATCATGCTTTGATGATGATATTGGGACTAGTGCAGCAGAGGTTCAGCTTCCTCCAGGACAATAACTGTAAATATACAACCAAAAGGAATAATGAAATGGTTTTCATAAAAACTTAATAATGTGTTAGAAAGGTAGATCTAAAGTTCAGACCTCAATCGAACTGAAGATATGTGGCAAGACTTGAACATTTCTCTAGTTTCTAGTTATCCAAATGCAATCAAATCTGGTCATTGGGGAAACCCTGCTGACTGATACTAGACCCAGTATCAGTCAGCTCTGACATCTAACCCCGAAAAAAAATGCAATGCATCTTTAATGTATACAGTGGAAAGCTTAATAAATCCTGAAACTGACTACTATTCAATGGTTCACTCTAATTGCAGTTCCTCCCTTGCTTCTATAAAAGCTGTAAATAAACACCCATAGCGATTTAAATACACTTCTAGTTAAATTTCTCTAATTCACTGTTATATTTCCAGCACTTTTTAGCACATTGTACGATTCATAAGATCTCTTCAGCCTCTGCTCGCTGTGCAGCCCTTTCTGGTCCCACACTGCAGCGGCTGATCTTAGACAAACCGAGACAGGCCTCATGTCTTTCCAAATGATTAGAATCATTGTTCAAACACTGACATCAGCTGGAAGTGCTTTATTCCTGGCTCTATTTAGACCAGACAGGCTTTTCCCTAATGCCACCACCACCAATATTGACTCTCATAGCCTAATCCCTCAACGTCTTGCCTTGTCTAAAACCTCTGAATGCTATCATTAAACAGCCCATTTATCATATTTTCAGAGGCTCAGCGGAGGTGTCTTCCCCAGTGTAGCGCGCTCAACCTCCTGCCTCTGCCTGCTGATTGTTCAGTCGCTGCAACCTTCAATGCCACCGCGCACTTTCAACTTTGCTGTTGGGCTCTGGACGCCCCCCTCCCGTCACCCACACAACCGCCGCAGCCTGCTCAGCATCTTTCCAGCAGCCATACAATGAGCTTCATTCTCTACACTTGTTGCCCTCTCCCTGCATGAGTTGCTTGTGTGACTTCCATTTTTATACTATATCAACAAACGCTTTGTGCATAACTGGCCTCTGTGACCCCAAGCTGGGGAAGCCGCCTTCATCTGCTGCCCGCACACCCCACTACCGCGTATGCATGTTTGTATGACCTCACATGATTGAAGATGTGTTTTGGCTGCTTAATTTTGTGTGTTTCGGTTTTGGAACGGGGACGTTTCATTGCAAACATCCAGTGTGGGTCATGCTGTTCCACACAGGCTACATCTTCTATAGATTCCAACAGGTTTTGCACCATTTCCTCCCTATTTTCATTTTCTTTCTCCCACTTTGTGCAAAAAAACATAATAATAAAAAAAAATCCCAGACCTTCAAAGTTCTTAGAACCAAAGGCATACATTACCTGCAGAAACAGTGTTTAGTGATGCCATAATGCTCATTTGTTAATGCATATAAAGAAAAGTACAAATTCCTTTTTCAAGCTTGCAGAGCATTGTTGTCCTTTGGAGTATTACAAATTGCTCCTTAAATCTTTTAATGGTTTCCCTCTTCTTGGTCTGTTGTGAACAGGTTTAATTCTTCAGTTGCTACATCGCCCTCCTTTACTGTTGGGCCCCGCCCTCTCTCCTCCCCACCTCCTTCTCCCCCTTGTTTACTGGGTTTGCCCATGTGCCTGTGTAGGCCCCCACTTTGCATTTCTCCAAGCTTGTGTGTATGTGCGTGTCTATGTATAGGAACCCCCTCTTTCTTTGGCGAGCTGAAAGCGCAGAGACAGCGTCCCTCCCCTTCAGCCCTGAGGATAAGTCTACTATCATGCTAATGCCCGTGTTCTGAGACTAATAGGTCCTTTTACATTGCAGTTTTTCATTCCCCTTGCCTCACTAAGGGGTTTAGTGCCAAGGTCCTTTCTCTCCACCTTAAACTTTTAAACAGGATAAATATTTCTGTGATTCCTCCAAAAAGACAAAGTTTTTTTTGTATAATTGCCCTGGTGGCCTTGTAACACTTTTTGAAAATGCACTAGGGAAAATTAGGAAAGTAAAATAAAAAAAAGGGGATTTTTAAAGATTTTTGATGAAACAGCGGCCTTGGCTTTGCTGTTGTTGCTCTAAAACATATGACTTTGATCATAAATCCCTCTGAACCATCAAGCATAGAGCGTACAGTACTTTGTAGACAGGCAACTGAAAGTAGCAGCTAAAGTATCTGATGCTTTTCTAATTATGTATGAGAAATAATTATGCATGCATCACTTTCTCCTGCAACTTGTACTCTTGGTTTAAATTTGAACCTGCCATTATGACCTCTGACACATGAAGTAATTAATACAGATAATTTCTTAATTTGCTTGCACCAGTTATGGCACTTTCTTCTACTATGTCTTTGTTCTTTCCCCTGAAAATTATTTATTATTTATAATTTATAATTATTTTTGACAGTTGATTACAAAATAGCAGGTAACACTTCCTACTGTCGATGAATTAACAGAGGTCGGAAACTGTTAGAGAAACTCCCACTGCAAGATAAAATTATGTGATTTCAAGCAGTAAAACTACAGCTGATTATTCTGTCTCAGTTACCACACTTCACAGCTTTCATGGATTCACGACAAACTCCACAGAAAGGTGCAGCTAACACATTCTGAAGGGATTTTGCAGATGCGGGCTGGGGTGTAATGTTGCTATTCAGGTGAAAAGCGAGGAGATTAAATCCCTGTGTTCCAGCCTTACACTTGTCATCAACTCACAACGTTTACACCGTAACACTGCGTTATAATTAGGTTTGCAGAATCTAGCTATCACTATTCAGTCATATTCAGTAAGTTAGAATATTATTGAAAAGTTTATTTATCTCAGCGACTCAATTCATTAAGTGAAAAACATTATACAGATTGATTTAACTCTGATGTTTTTAAGCCTATATTTCTGTTAACTGTGATAATGTTTCACTTACAGCTAGTGTAAACAAAACATTTAATTTCTTGGGTGATTACAATATTACACCAGACCAATTAAAATAATACAAAAATGTGGGTTTTATGAAAGTATTTTTATTACCTGCTCAAGGGTTGCTACTTTTAAAAAGTACTTTGTAATCTGACAAATGAGCCTCATCAGAAGGCATATTCTAATTTATTGAATATAACTCTATATCAGTCTAACAAAGAACTGGTTGGGTGTACTAAATGTTATATAATTATATAACTACCATGCATTTGAGACGTGCATGACAGCAATATACCTGATACATGTGTTTTGTAGGAGAAAATGGTTCAGGGAGGCATTAAGGTGTTTTGGTAAATGTATGTAAAAAAACAAAAAAATACAACTAAGCTGTTTCATTGCTAAAGCAAAAGATTTGCCCAGACGCAATTTTTTCAATAAACATATTGTTAAGATGTGTATAAACAGTTAATTTTTTTAAAGTAGTTGTATAAACCTCCCATTGCCTGCGGTTTATATTTGCAATGGAGGAACCTAGAACAGAAAGATGATGACGCCATTCAGTAAAGTGTTTGTTCATATTTGGCAACTCATATTGTGATGGTAAGATTTAATAACATCACATGCTTTCCTTATTACAAGGAGTTATAATCACTTTAAAAGGGAAAAGAAGTTTGTACCTTTCCCAAATATTTAATGGGTGAAGTCTGAGAAACATCCTTTTTCTTAAAGATTTGTCAGTGGTTCAAAGGGCCTGTGGTTATTTTTCTTAACACTTCAAAAGATAACTGGTTCAAAAGTCTAAGATTTAACGCCAGATGGTTGTAAATACATTTTTATAGACTAAAATCTATTGCTGTTCAGGTAAATACAAAACATGAGCTGTAGATAATTTTAATTTGCAATAAATTAAATATAACTGTGAAAAAATTACACCAATTGAAAATGCTTGGCATTATGTCCCCACCGAACAGCATCCCACAGTCCTCAATAGTACTACGGCCTTACTTGGGTCTTTTCCTGGGGTATATTTCTGCCCGAGTTAAATGTTTTGACACTTGTAACTGCAGTGGAAATGCAGTGGGCTAATAATGCCCCCAGAAAATCACCCTGAGTCCTGGAAAAGGTTCCTCATCCCACCTTTTAGTGGTTCCATATATTGGGAAGCAAGTCAACATTTTGTCCATAAAGTTGATGCATGAAAAGCAGGTCAAATGTAAAGAGTTGAGTGAGTTTCCCAAGGGTTAAAATTGTGGTGACTGGATGACAGGTTCATTTTAAAGTCTGCAGGTCTTGTGGGGGTGTTATTGGGCAGCGAAGGCTGGTCGGTTCCAATTCAGTCCGATCAGAGCTCATACACAAACCCCACGTCAGCTATAACTTCTATGAAGTATTGATAGCGGTGGTGCCAATGTGGCGCCATCGAATTTGTTAAAAAAGTTTCTCGACACTGGATAGTTTTATCCTCTGAATAAATGTACTCAAACGAAATGTTAGTTTTACCCAACTGTTCAATGTGATATGATGCTGTTACAAGAAAACGTGGATCTATCCTCAGGCTTTTTACACACCTTATCTAAGGGTGTCAATAAGGTGATTTATTTGACCCTTTTGGGGAAGTGTAGTTGCCCCAACTCCCCAGTTTTCCGAGAGGAAAACCTCAAAGTCGAAAGCAGATCGGCTCCATCTCCAATCACATCTCATAGCGTTGATTTAATCTCCTTCATGAGGTAACACAGGCCAGTGTGGTTGGTGCTTCACAACGTCGTATTTCTGTATTTCATTATAAAATGTAGTACTCGATCCCAACAGAATGAAACAGATTTCACAGGGTTTAGTTTCTCGTTGCGTTTTCACAGTTTACAACGCCAGCAAATGCACTCACCTCCTCCAAGGAGATCTGGTTGCCTTCTGAGAACCTGAGCAGCATTCCAATGAAACCGATGAGCACCCAAGCATGCTTGGCATTTACTGTGTTTTGGGTTTTGCTTATCTGGTTGTACAGTAAACAAACAGACGGGGTGTTGGCAGAAGGTGATCAAAGTGTGGGCCAACCGCCCTGTGTTTCCCAATGAAACTTGCAAGCACACGCACAATGCTGCAATAGCAAAGCCAGCCATTCACTGTTTTATGTTTTCACCAACCACGAAGAAGCAGTCAGATACTGGCCTGTTTTGTTGTGACACGCCATAGCCGATGATTCAGGACTGATGACTAAACAAGAGTTCAGCAACGACTTTAACATTTCCAGTTGCAATATCAGAAAATCTTAACCGAACAGGGGGAGATTCAAATCAGTGTCCCGTGGCTGATGTCTTTAGACAGTTTTCTTTTTTTCTTGGCATCATTTGATAATGCAACCAAAAAAAAAAAAAACTAACCAGGAAATGGAAACACTCATTTTAAACATTTGTGTATGTAAATGATAGGTTGATTTGCATTCATATCAGGAAGCAGTGCATCAAAAGCATATTCCCCTTAACTACTTAATTCTTTTAGAAGTATTTTCCTCCTGGCTGATCTTGCAGAGTTGTGTTGCTGCATGTTCCGGGTTTGTCTTTATTACCATCAACAACTATTCAGTGTTACTATCTTTATTACTAAACCCCTGCATCAACCACTAAAATCTTTCAGATTATTATCAACCAGTTATCGAAGGGCAATTATTAGACTTTTTTCATGACTTTTCTCTGGTTTTAAATCATAAAAGTCATTGAGGTCAATTTGGATTTCTAAATTTGCTCTGAGTTTGTGTTTATGCTTTTATTCGTGGTGCATTGAAATACTATTCTTATACCCAGAACTTTTTGACATTCAGTGAAGTTTTAATCACAAACTTCAATCGATTTTATTGGGATTTTATTTAAGTTAACACATTATGAATTCACCAGGGACCTGAACTGATAAAAGCCTGGAAATATATTGATTTCATATATGAAAATATCTAACTAATGCACTAATGGACCTATAAAGCTTGTTTGTATTCAATAACCCTCATATCTTAATATTTTGCTTTGAATGAGCAGGTGATAATTTCCAGAGGGTTTGATCTGGAGTTCCTCGAGCTTTGTGAAGACTTTTCGTTGGGCTTTAGACTCTTTTTTTCTTTCCCACTTCCTGTAGCTCATGATGTCAGCATGTTGATAATTGTGTGCTTAGAAAAAATATGAACGTGGGCATTGGGATGATAAAGACACACATGTCAAGTTTATAAAATTTTCTAGAGCAGAAAATCAGAAAAAGATTGACAATGGTCAAGTCGAATTTATTTATGAATACATCTAACACCAACAAATGTTGGTCAAAGGGTTGTACTGGTGCAGGTTACGTTTTGGGGCAGTTAATGCAAATGCCCTAAATTGGTTTTGTGACCTCAGTGATCTCAGTGTGGACATTTACATCTTCTGAAATGTAAAAACTGTCAAAAAATAACATAAGATCTAAAAAAGATAACAGGGAGACACTGCTAAGCAGAGTAATGTCATCAGGTTTGGATATATGCATCATAAGGTTTTCTACTGCATTTTGGATCAGATGCAGACAAGCAAGCAACAACTACTTAATACCAAAATATAGACTATTTAGAACAATACAAAAGGATTCTAAGAATAGACTTTTCCCCATATGAGATGTTAAAGACTACACACATTTTTTTCAAGTATCCAAAAGGATAATTTATTTAATAGTCTGAACAGTATTGTGTTTTTTTGTTTATTTAGTTTAGTAAATGTAAGGAACATCCATGCTTCAGTCATCCAGACACTCCAATATGACAGTCCGTGGTGCTGTAAGATAACTCTCGAGAGGAAATTCAATTTGGGGATCATAAGCATAGCCACTGAATGAGATCTTATACAGGTTTCAGATGGAACTGAAAGGGCCCATGTGAGGGGAAAACACAAATGGACCAAGAATGGGCCCCTGCGGGACTCCACAATGAGCACAACTGTTGAGGAGGATGAATGACCAAGCCTGACAGTGAAGACATAGAACCACTGACATGCATCATCAACTTGTTAATCATATACTTAATGTAATATGTCTACTAATAGCTCTTACATAATATCCTTGATAATGCTGCCATGTCTGTCAAACTGGTGGATTTAGTATTTTATTTTACTTAGTTAAAAAAATGGTTTTGTCCTTGTGAAAAGCTAACAAACAAAATAGGGATTTTGTAGGTCCAATTAAAAATAAGTTATTTGCTTATCTATGTGCAGACACAACATTGCTTAATCTTCAGGTTGAAATTAGAAAAAAAGCAGCCACAGCTTAAAGAAAATGAAAACCGTCAGAAATTCTGAGGAAATAGTTCTTAGACCCCTTTCAGCAATTACAAGAAAGTCCTCTTCCTGTGAAGCATTATCCAAAATTAAGAAATGAGACTTAGGACTTTTGCACTATTCTGAGTGTTTGAAATAGACAGTAATTGCATTCTCCTGCTAAGATCTGGGATCTGACAAGCAAGTCTGCTCTCGTCCCTGCACACGCCGCTGAATTAGAGTAGCCTGAAGCCATTATGGATGTTTATTAGCGTCAAAACAAAGTGGAGTGGCAAACATAGGAAATTTCTTAGATACATTTTTTTTCCCCGTCACTTTCTAAACCAAATTTAAAACAAACTTTATAACTTTGTCACATGTCATATGCCATTCCGTCTAATCTGTTCTATTTGTGTCAGATTCTGGGAAGAATCAGCGTGACCAGCAGATGGGTCGGCTCAGAGGGCCTCACTTTGCGTTCCACTCTGCTGATCCACACTATCAGATTTTGTCTGGTTGCAAGTCTACCTTTTCTAAGTGTGAGAAAATTTGTCCTCAAGGATGAAGACACCTAGTTTGCTGCATCCTTCCACTCTTTGATGGATGAGTACATGCCCTGCACTACCAAAAGAATGGGGACAACGCAATGCGTTCTGACAGCTCCATCGAGCACAAAAAATGGCTGCTGGCTGTATCTGATGCTGCAGAATTCCCCACCTTGTTCACACTGTTAGAAATATGTAGCTGCTCATGCTTTGTTTTTTATTGAAACATGTTAGATTGAATGTAAAAATTAACCTAATCTATATAATAAACCTTGATAATAGGGGCTTAACTTGCTTCCATGCATACAGTTGAAACCAAATCGTTGCATAGAATAAATTTGACATGTTTGTCCATAATGACCAATATTAGATCTACTGAGAACACCGTATCAAATGTGAAGCACAGGGGCGGCAGCATCATGTTGTGTGGCTTTTTTGCTACAAGAGGGACTGATGCCTCTTGCAGAAATAAATGGTATCATAAAGAAATAATATCATATTTAAATATTAAGACAACATCAGCTGGGATCCTGAGTCTTCCAAATGGAAAATGCCCCAAAAGCTGGCAGGGTACACCCTGGACAAGTTGCCACTACATCAAAGGGAAACACATAAACAAACATATCAACCATGGACACAGACACTTATACCAAAGGGCACTTTGGAGTACCCAACAAATCTGTGAAGAAGAGCACTTGAAGAAGCAAACTCCATGTAGAAAGACCGCAGGCTGGGTTTGTTGTCTCTCCAACCCGAACCTATTTAAAATCACAAATAATATGACTAATATATGTAAAGGACAAATAATATGTACATGCACTGATGCCCCTTCCTAAATGGGAACTAGTTTACTTTCACTAAGTTTACCAAAACATAGCACTTTTATGTAGTCTGTCCCTAAAAAGAGAACTGAGAAAAGTGAGAGGATAAATAAGGAAGCAAAAGAGAGGAGGTACAGGGAAATATTGCGGTCCTCCGGGCATTTTTCCCCTCCATTATCTCACTAAACCTTCACCAAAGTGAAGCATGTATCAGCATGAAAATGTGAATGGCAACAACGGTGCCTTTTTTAGATCTTTGACCTTATTACCTTTCAACAACTAATGCTTCCCTCTCAGCTTTAGGCCATAAACTGAAATGCAAAGTGTTTTTTGCGGCAATCTTAAAAAAGTAGTTGAAAGGATATTTTATCTAGAGTGACATGTTACTGCAAATGATATCGATGCAATTTCTTGGGTTTTGGATTATTGAAAACTGCACAGAAATTATCAAAACTACAACAGAATAACTTCACAGAAAGTTACATTTGTATTTAAATGGGATTTGAACATAATAGACTAATCTTTGAGTCAAATAAAGACCTAAATCGACTTTGAAGTCAGCAAATTAAAAAAAGACTGTCTATAACTGAACATACAAAATACTTTGCTTAACATTGACATGAGGATTTGCAAAATAGGCTAGAAAATAATGGAGGTAGCTACGAAGGAAGATATAGACTAAACAAAAATGTGAAAAAAGGCTGGTATCTAAAAGAATATGTGAAGCAAGAACAAGAAGCAAGGCTTTTGAGAATACACAAAGAAAAAAATAAATAGGCTCAAAATAAAACTTGAGCGTTGTATGGCCAATGAACTGCTAGTACTGTTACCATGCATCAAGAAGGTCCTTGGTTGAATCCTCTCCAGAGTTTTCTGCATGTTTTTTTCTGTTTGGATTCCTTTTTGGTACTTTGGTACAAGAATCTACGCGTTAAGTTAATTGGTCATGCCCTTTGTATGCATGCATGTGTGCATACTGTTGGTCCTTTGCGTTTCAATGTAACCTAAAATTGTTTCTGCAGAACTAAGCATTCAGTACAATATAAGGCTGTTTATTTGCATATTAAACTGCCTGTGCATAAACCGACGTATTCCTGCCTTCAGACTTTGTACCTTGTGTTGACATATGACACTGATTACGAAGGATTTCCTCACAACCTTGTCCTATCTGACCATTTTAGATAACGTTTGAGTTCAATTTACATAACTGAATTCTCTACCCCCAAACGAAGGTTTCATTATAATAGATCTTTATCAGACGTTGCTGTATCAAACTTTAAAAGAGCCTGTCCCCCTTTTAATTTCCTCAGAATCACAGACACACCCAGCAGATTGCTAGCCTCGTGAGACCATCCTGATCTCGCGAGCTTTCAAGGTTTCACTCGCAGATCAGTCTGGCTACTCTCCGTTAAAGAAAATTTGGAGCCGTTCACCAAACAAACGTCCAATCAGCGTTGGCTTTGAGGCAACGAAAAGCGCGACAGTTCAGTCTAAAGAACATGGCGGCTTCAGCCGACGAAACTAGCGTTAGCGTGGCTACCGAGCAAGTTTTATCGGAATTACAGAGTATTTCTTTGCTGAGCTAACGAGCCTTTACCTGCAGCAGCAAGAGTAGCTTGGCTTGTGGTTGTGTTTGTTGACGAGTACGTCATATGCTTCGTTGATCTGATTGGTTTATTTGGCTTGTCTATCACCAACATAGGCCAATCAGCTAACCAGTATTTTCGCCCCTTCCCAAAATTACTTCAACGGAAGGTTTCCAGATGGATATGCGAAGCAAATCCATCTGGCGGAGTCAGGTAAGCAGATTGCAGCAATGATATTTCTTCCCCTTCAAAAATGAATGCTTTTGTTGATGGTGTTACTTCCTCATTGCATTTTGCATTAGACAACGTAGCCCCCTTGAAAAATAAGTTAGTTATTCACAGGCAGTTGGCTCCCTGGTTTAATCCAGAGCAGCGTTCTTTGAAGCACAATGTTAGGAAATTGGAGAGAAAATGGTGCTCTACACTTCAAGAAGAATCCTACCTAATCTGGGAAAACAGTCTGCTGTGGTATAAAAAGACCCTTCACAGAGTTAGAGCAGCATAATTTTCATCATTAATTGAGGAGAATAGAAATAACCCTAGGTTTCTCTTTAGTACAGTTGCCAAATTTACACAGAGTAAGAGCTCTGTTGATCCATCCATTTTCTCAGCTCTCTAAAGTAATTGTGACCCTATTAGTGGCTTTGCCCAGGAGAGAAACACAGCTGAAAAGATAAGAAATGGGCCTGCAGTTCTGTCAATGGTATGAAATCAACAATACACATTATAAGACACAGTAGAAGCTCCTTGAAAAGCTTCGTCTGGGAAAGAGAGAAACGTTATCACAAAAAGACAAGGCCAAGTCTCCTCTATCTATATAGAGAGAACACAAAGCTACCAGCGGCAATACCTCAGCTGATGGTTCCCCTCAGGTCAGAGACAGGGTTAAACATATAAACACTGGGGCATATGTAGCTTCTATGAAAAGAAAAGAAAAAAAACAAACAGAGGGAATATAAAGTTCAGAGCATGAATGGAGAGCAAGAGAAAACTATTCAGTCTGTCCTCCAGTAGTCTATGCCTTTAGCAGCATAACTACAGCGATAGTTTTGGGGCAGATTTAGAAAACTATTTTCGGGTGCTAAAAACATTATTTTACCTGTGCAGCTTTTAAAACAACTTAACTTACCAATGATGCAGTATACAATATATAAAGATGTGCATGAATTTAGATTAAAACCCACCTATATTTAATTATATTTACATACATTTTCTCTAATGCAAACGACTTCTCATGATCCTTGATTTGTTTAGTTTTGTGCATGTGTGAGTTAATAATACATTTTGTTTAAAAATTCCCCTTTCATTTTAAAGAAATCTTTGAAAATGAAAGGGCAGAGGGATAAAACAACCCTCGGGATAATACATAAAGTTAAAACAGGATTTTATAAATACCATTAGCAGAATAACACAGGTAAAAGTCACAATAAAGTTCTTTCCCTGAAGAGTTTTTCAGATGGAGGGTGTTGTTCACCTACGGCAGACCGCACACCTGTCCGCATTTACTCTCATCAGACTGCTGGACATATAAGGAACTGCAGGACGGTCAGTCTTAGCCTGATGATGAACTTAATTGGTATAGTCAAGCACCCTGTGCTCTTGTTAGACTTTGTTCATTATTGTGTTTAATAATTTGTAATTTTCCTTGTAAGATAAAGCCCTTTTGCTTTTACACTCTGTGTACCGCATATAATTCTACATGTGGGTCGGGAATCTAACGCAAAGCAGAATCATGACAGAATTGTCAGGCCAGTCTGACCCAGCAGAATCTCTTGAGTGTTTTGGTCTCTGAACAAACAATTTTAGGAAAATATGAAGTAATGCTCCAGTCACTTCAGGAACAACAAGGGCATGCTGCACAATGTGTGGACCAACTAACAACCACAGTGCAGCCACCTTGTGTGGTCGGCACATCCACCATACATCCTCTGACTCCGTCCCCACCTCCCTGATTTCGAGATGCTATTTGTCCCACCCCAGAGCACTGTTCAGAAAAAGTGGTAAACGTTCAATTGTTTTCTGCAATTCCCCCACAGTCTTTCCCTGATGATGCCTCCTGGATTTGACATGTCACCAAAATTCTCCAAATACATGCTCTAGGGTAGGGTGGAGCTCCTCAATAATTCTTTCAATACCTTTATTTTAGATTTTAAACAAACCTTTGGACATACAGAAAAGAAGACTTTAGCAACCAGAAAGCTATAAAACATAAGACAAGGTCTCAAATCTATTGCTAAATTCATCATTGATTTATTTAATTATTTTTTTTTACATAAGATGCCTCTTCTTGCTGGAATTCTAAGGCTCTCAAAGGAACTTTTGTGTGTAGCTCTAAGTAAACCTCAGTAAAGATCAGCCTCACAACCTGGAGGATTAAGCATAGATAACAGGTTCTGTGAAAGGTTTTGGGAGAAAAGACAAAGAATTTAATTTCCCCCATCCAGGTCCTGCTAAATCTCAGTTTGCTCCTATTCTATCTAATCCACTCATTGAAGATCTAATGGAGGTTGGATGAACCAAATTGACTCCAGAAGAACCATTGACCATCTCGAGGCACGGGTATGTTTATACTGAGGCCACTTCGTCACGTCCTGTCCAGTCCGGCCAAAAGGGAGAGCCTACCAACAACTATGGGTATACTGGTGAGCGTTTTTGTCTAATACATTATTACACTCCATAGCTCTCTTGTTTTTAATCAAGACTCATTCCAGATCCCCACCTTAACTGACTGTTTGTGAGCAGAACTTCATTGATAGTAACTGGGTCAAACGACTCAGATTTCCCACCGTTACCTTTTCCACACATGTTCATGTTTCTTCCTGATAAGAAGGTAAACCTTGTTGACCTATCCAATATACCATCAGTCCACCAGGATCTTAGCTAAGTATTCATCAAATCCAATGCACTTTCATTACTTTCTCAGGAATAGAAAAGACAATTAGAAGAATTTCATTGATACAATATTTTAAGACTTTGGCACTCAGACCTCGGCAGGAAACATTCACGCTGAATTATGCTTCAATATGCATAAGCAGGCGTATGAGAATAGGAATGTTTCCCCCCGGCCTGAAACTGGTGGTGCAGTGGAGATAGACGAAGTTTTGTTCAGTCCATATGGTGATCTGTTTGAGCTAGATATCCAACTTGGATAAACACAGGTTTGCATGAACTGTCCATTATGAGCAAGCATGAAGCGACTGTGGAGAGGAAAAACTCCCCTTTGGGAAGAAACCTCTGGCATGGTGGTCTTCTGCTGGACCGTTTTAAGGAGTGACAGGGAATTCCATAAGAGTCCGGGAGGAATACACTCTGATAGGGACGAGGTTGAAGGAGGACCATAGGAAAGCCAGGCGGAGCTTGGCTACAATGGTGGAGAAGGGGATGGAGGTGGGTTGAATCCAGTCATCAGAGTCCAAACCAGACACGCGCAGCCACCACTTGCCCGCTGGGTAGAAGGCTGAGATGTGGATTTGAAGTTCTTTTAAGATGAACCCAGGATGCTGATTGGCTTCGTGGAGGAGCAGTTCAAAGCTGATTGGCTTGCGTCGGAGGCAGATCAGCCTCTGATTGGATGGAGGTAGGCAATAGAGTTTCTTCAGTCTGAATTTCCGCTTAAGCTCCATGTCTCTGGCATACAAGGAATACACTAAAATAGCAGTGAAGGTTTAAAAATTCCACGAAAGAGACAATCAGTCTTCTTGCTTTAATTTCACCATCATCATTTATCAATAATAAGAATAAGAAAAAAAGATCTGATCGGTTTCACCAGATATTCCAATGTTGTGATCATTTGGTTTATTTACACATCTTCTGATGATATGGATTTTGTGGATGGATATTATTATTGTTAAACTGAATGGCAACATAGTGATTCAAATTAAATTTTATTTAGTTGATTGACATTTGTTTTGATTAATTTGGAGCCAAAAACTGACTGAACTTTCAAAGGCAGATGTCAGATAATTAAAGCCTACGTAAAAGGCCTAAAGTAATAATTTTCATTAACGTTGTCTGTATTGACAATGAATTAGAGTCAGACATACTATGCACTGTGTGAGCACTTACCTCAGATTCAATAAACAGAGTTAACGGCAACACCTTTGAGTCTTGGCATGCTGACTGACAGATAACCTGTGGGTAAGAAGGTCAGGTTCGCATACAACACTTCCCTCCAACTCCACATATCATCCAAAAGTTGTGTGAGGAATACACAACACCCCAACATGCAATTCTGCTATATATATTTACATGGAGAGACAACACCAAACATAACAGCATCAAATATTTCTCCTTTTTGTCTCTACATTGGTGCCCAAAAAAGAGCAAAACTGCAGAAACCGCACGACACGTCAGAGGGATCTAGCTAATGATTTCTCGAACTGGTGAAAGCTGCTGCTGGCTGTTGTAATCTTGATTCTCACCAACAAATCCGTACATCTTACTTGTCAGTCTTCAAGGAAGTATGCAAATATTTTCTCTCTCTCTCTCAAACACACACACAGAAAAAAAATTCTATGCATGATAATGATTTACTGTTTGCCTTCCTTTGTGGACAAGAGACTACGTTGACAGGCGTTTCACTCTAAGTCTGCTTATATAAAACATGTTTCACCAAACAAACACTCGCTCACATACAAACACACACACACACACACACACACACACACACACACACACACACACACACACACTGTGACCGTTAACAGCTCCAAGTGTTTTGTTACAGGTACTGAAGGAGGAGGAGGAGGAGGAGAAAGAGGCAGAAATTATGACACAATGTGTTTTGTACCATTAAAAAAAAATACAATAACACCCTAATCCAAATGTTCTAGAAAATAACATTTATAATTCCAATATCTAAAGCACACGACAGATTTTGTCTCATTTCTGTAAAATATCTGCCGGTTCTGAGATTGTGTTTGGTAAATTTCCGCTGTCAGGGTACCACATGACCCTAGCCCATGCGGTACCCTGACAGTTTCATGCTAATTAAAACCCTGGCCAGACCAGTAAATGGAAACATGTCTGATTGCCATTTTCTTTCATCGGTCATTTTGAAAATTCTATCAAAATTGGCATGAGAAATGGATGGAAACATGCCTAATATTGCAATCAGTTGGCTACAATCCGAAGCCACAAGTGCATTTGCCGACTTTTTTTGTTTGTTTTAAAAGGAAAGCAAATGGAGAGGAGCACCCTGACACAGGGAATTGGCTCTAAAAGACTGTTGGAGTGTCTTTTTATTTTACTGTCCGGAAAGATGCTACAGGGTTTAATTTAAGGGTTGTTATTATTATCATCACCAAGGATAGCGAAGTGCGATATCCAGCCTGAAATCAACTTCACTGCCGTAGGACAGTCCTCAAACTCTGAATCCAGAACTGAAAAGTCTTCATTCCAGAGATCCAGCTGTCAGTTCAAGTTCATGCTGGTATGGTTGAACACCCACTACTCCCACATAATATTCTGGCAAGTAATAGCGTTCTTGGTTTTCCAGTGTTCTGTTGCAGCTGGCCATGGCTTCCTATACATCAGGCAACTCAGCTCAACTTAATTGGTCCCTTGAATGTTTTGTGGAGGAGCTTCACTAAACGGTATTCCAGCTATGACAATATTTGCACATTTGATTTAAGTTCATCTTTAATGTAATTCTCCACTTGTCCCTCAGTATATATGCTCATAGGTTCTTATTGTTCCCTGGTGGATCCTTCCATTTTCCTGTCCATTTTTTTGTCAAGATCTCCAGTCCTCTGTCTAGTCAGCCTTTCTCTCCATCCATCCTGTTATCTTTGTGCCACATCATTTGTAAATTTGCCTTTTGCTTAATAAATGTGTCTGTCCATCATGCCATGACCAAACTCCTGTCTATCACCCCATGTCTCTGAGCATGAGGGGGAACCAACCTGTAAGCTTGTGTGATCAGGTAGCCTAGTTAGAAAAAAGGATACTGCCTTTTATACATTATTTGTATATAAATATATACATGTATATACTATTGTTGTTGCATTTCATGACATGATAGGTTGACTTCCTTCTCCATACTTTCACCAAAAGGCATACCAGTTCCTGCTGTTTCTCTGAGGTTCAGTCAGTTATGATATTGTGTAGATTACAAAGTTATATGGTGCGTTTATAGCTTAGAGCCTATTACTGTAATTACTTTTAAAGCTTGTCTTTCAAATTATAGTAGAGAAGCGTCCTAATTTGCAACTTAAATTTGTTAAAATGACAGTCCTGCTACCACCCTGAACACAAGAATTAAAAAATGATAAATAGGCTCTAGTGATGTCAGAATGAAACCAAAATGTTTTCTCTTGTCTTAGGAGAATATTGATGTCTCAACTTTTAATCCTTACATCACCACATCCCTTTCACATATTTTACTTGTGATTTTCCTGTAGTAGTGTGAACAAATCACAGGTAAATTTAAATCGCTCTAACTCCGACCTGTAGATATATTTCGAAGCCCGCTGTTCTCTGCTGCAGAACAAGAGGCCTCTGAGACATGTTGTTCCTGGAGGCTTCAGTCATTGCTTGAGGCAAAACTCCTTTTACCGCAGCCCCATTAAGCGACAAAACACACTATGCACACACGGTTGTTTATTTTTCACATTTTCTGAACCATCGTGATTCAGCTCGGTTTTCCCCTTGTGCCGACTTTGAAACTGGGCCAAGTTCAGTTGGTTTGAAACGAATGAAAAAAAGAGCCACTCCTTTAAACACAACCTTTATTTTATTTCTAAGACAGTGTATAGTTTTTCTCTCTCTGTCTCTTACACGAGCACTTTCACTCTCTGTGGTTGATTGGAATTATGTGAAAACAGACAGATGGGCTTGGCAGCTAGACAACAGTCCTTCATCCTATGGTCTTCATTCCCTTACTCACCCCCCCCCCCCACTCCTCCCTCCACCCCCAGCGTCCTCCATCTCTGAAGATCGCCCTTCCTTTCCCCCCTCTCACGCTGCTCACCCTGTCTTCCTTTTATTTCACTCTTCACGCAAACATTCATTGTCAACATGTGTCCCAAAATCTGTCCAGTTCCCCTCTGTTTTATCCCTTTCCACTCGCTCCATTCTTTTACTCAGTGCCATTATGGCCCCGCGCTAACGGAGGCCTTTATTAAATGTCAATTATACACCAGAGACCACACAGTGGAAGGAGAGGAAACAATGATTTCTGACCCCAAAAGGTCAACATGCTTATAGGCACTGGGTTCCTTTTGTACCACAGTCTGTCTGCAGTGAGATGCAAGGAAATTTTAGCTGAGGTTATTGCTGCCAAGAGCAAAACAAATTCACAGGCATGCACATCTGAGTAATATTACAATTGCTGCCCATGCCATAGGTGAGAAACAAAAAGTTTTGTTTACTTTGGGAAACCTTAGTGTAATTTCCGTGATAGGATTCCAAGTTACACCCAAAATTGTAAAAGCACGTACACTACAAATTCAATATCAGTTCAATATTAAATTTAAGATTTTAAATGAATACAAATAAATGATGACTCAGTTTGATTGTTATGAATGGCTACTATAAAGGCTGCCTGCTTGGTGTATGTATACTACGACATTTAATTACTTTCTTTACTTACCATGCTTCTTTTTGCAATATTTGGCTGTGCAGTGTCTGCAGTAGACTGATATTTCATAATCCTCTCATTTATTACTTGATTAATTATTTCATACAAATTAAAGAATAAACATATTTAACAGGCCTAGTCTCCCTGAGAAGATAGCCCAACCAGTTAACCAGCTAAAATCGGTTTTCTCTGCAGATGTTCCTTGAAAACTACTATTTAATATGGCATATTATGTTTTTGCCAAAGCTCCAAGATTTTGAAGTGGAGTTTTGATAAAAAGTTATAGATAGGTAATATTTTACCTGCAGCAGATAACTCTTTGGTCATTATCTGATGATTATCCAGCTTACTTGGCCTCCTAGCACAAAGCTAATAGCTCGTTCGAGAGCAGCCGAGACAAAAGCATACTTTTGTCTTCTGAGAACAACTAAAATTTCCAGAATGAATTTGCGAATAGAAAATATTTTTGAGCATTTAAACCACCATGATATTTGCATTGGTAGGTTATTTACGCTGTTGACAATTACATTTTCATTTACAACAGGAAATGGAAATAGCAGGCAAAGCACAATCAACAGCCTTCCTGAGTTAAATATACGAAGAACTAAACAGGTAAAGTATTTTAGAGTTGGGGTAACTAAAAGTAAATACAATGGTCCTACCAAAACACACTTTACTTGTTCTGTTCTTACACGTTCAGAACAGGGAGGTCACTAGCGGCCCACGTCCTCCTACCTGGGTTCCTGTGTAATTAATCTTGGGCATCTGTGTAAATAAACAATACAACCATGACAATGGTTTAAAGGCCCATAAAAGTGTGTTCAAATAAACTACTTTGATGTTATAGAAGTCCACTTTTGTCTTGACCTTTGTCAGACTAGCACTTATTTTCAGCCTCCACTAACTAATCTGAGTTTTTAGTAAATTAAGATGCCAGCAAAGTTTATTTAATCCAGGTTGCATTAAAAGTCCTGAACTATTATTTTAAGTCCATGTATCAAAATAATAATCAACATGTAATATTTTAACAGAAGCGGAGAAAAACTGTAACTTTTTCGTATTGAATAAAATCAATTATTTCAAATGTTTTTTGTTTTCAACTTCTGTATATAGCATGATTGCATAAACAGTCCCACACAAGTCCTTCTCTAAAACTGAACAATAAAGTGATTCTGAGTTTGTGCAACAATCTTAACACATTCTAATGTTTTCTTCGTGTCCAAATCATTTGCAAGAAACTGGATTTGTTGAGACGTCAGGGGAATAGTCCCCATATGTGCGAGATCATGGGAATATTTTGATTGCACATCTGTGCTCTTCGCCTCACGCTGCAGAGAGGACCAGGCCAGATGGTAAATATGTGTGTGTGTGTCTATGTGTGTGCAAAGAGGGTGTGGGGAGTGCCACATGTTGTGAGCCTCCATTCAAGCAAGCTGTGAAGTTTGGACATGTCTCCCAGATATAAATAAACCCGTGGAACCATTCAGGGCACTGGGAGAGTTCGATGGGAAACATATAATGGCTGTAAAGTGTGTATTGTAACATATTTTATCCTCAGCTCCTCCTTGTACAGGATTTTGCAGGACCACATTTCCTTAATTCTGCATAACTATTTCCCCCCTTCCTCTGACCCTCAGCAAACTAACTCCCGTCTCCCTTTTGTCCATCCCCCGTTATATGAGATTATTTGTGCAAGATTTATGTCTGTGCGGGAGAGCAACAGGAAGAAAAGGGTGAGCATTTCAGGAAGCAGACTGAGAGACAATTAATGCAAGTCAGCAAAAGAAAGATGAATAACCATCTGTCAATTTTAGCCGGCCAAGTCAAAAGAGGGATTCGTTGCACACTCACCCAGTATGTCCAAGGTTTTCCTAAACGAATATAAATCACACTAGGACTAAAAGTCACATAATTTGCACTAGAATGCAATATAGATAAGGGAACCTTTAACACCTGAAGTACCTACCTTTGGGGGATATGCAGAGAGGTTTCCTTTGGGCACATGCAAACTTACTGGCACAGCAGTTTTTATATTCTCCCCTTCTTTCCAGGGAAGTACTCCCAGATTACCAATGCATCTCCCTGTCAGCAGGGGCTGAAAATAGGTGAGCGCTGACCCATTTAATCAGACTCGTACTGACCCCTAACTAAGGTGAGAGCAAATGTTTGGTCTGGAGCTGCAGGAAAGGCTCGGCTCATGCGTGTCCTGCAGGTCTTTCACGTGGAATTACAATCGATGTAAAATCATAGGTTGCACTTGAATAGGTTTGGTTGACTTTAGGATAATCTAGTGTTTCAACACAAAGGTCATCGCATCCCATTTTGCAGCATTTTCCCACCCTTCCTGAACATTTAAGATAAGATTCAAGACTTCCAGATTGTTTGTCCAGCTAACCAGTTTAGCGGTTTCTGAAAGGTAGAAAGAAGTGACACAGGAGAGATTCTCATGGGAGACTGATGGTGAAGTTCAGCTGGCTCGTTGACCCATGTCTATTCCTCGTCTATCTCGGTCTGTCCTTGCGGGTGCCCTCTGTCCCCCTTGGTCAACACCTCTGGCCTTCTGGCCCCCGACGTCCACCCCTATTGCAGCTTCTGTCCACCCACGCTATACTCTCAAAGAGCCCGACGGTCAATAGAGCAGCAGCGGAGGGGAATACGCATCTATCCCCAAAGCCTGTTTGTTCAAGGCTGTCATTACCTTGGATGTGATTAAGAAACCAAGTTCAGCTCCGAGATAAACCAAACAACCCCACCCCTCCATTCCTTCTGGAGAAGCACCCAAGGCACAATGTCTTTTTTTAGATGTCCCCCATCTTTGGCAGAAAACATGCTCCCGTTTCATTTCCTTTCCTTGGTATCCTGAAACTTCGACCCCCTTATACTCTCAATCGTGCAACTGCTACTCTTCCTCATACCCTTACTGTTTCAGGGTTCATCATACTCATCCTTTCCTTTCTCTATCATTACAATTATATTGCATCTTATCGTTTCCCATCTTTTTTTCTGTTGTAATCTTCTGTCCCTCTATCTCCTTCTCAGATCTTCTTCCCTGCTTCCATATCTCTCTTCCAGTGTGGCCTAGACACCCTGTAGTCTGGAAACTGGCCCATCCCGTCCCTGCCCCTAAGGCCCTCCGCATGGCCCCGTGGGTAATGGGCATTGTGCGTTCCTACTGATCCCTGACGGGACCATATTGTGCCTCGGCGGGATGTCAGGAGCACAAAGCCAACCGGCCTGCCACATTGTCTCACAGTCCAAATGAAGAAGTTCCTCCTCTGGCTCCCAACGCAGCCTTGAAATGTCAGAGGAGAGGGAGGAGGTGCGACGCTGCCGTGATGTGCGTAAGGGGCTGGGGTGTGTTTTTTTTAGGAGTGTGAATATGTGTGGGCTTATTGTTGTACTTGAGGGTTGTGTGTTACTCATTAATGCACCAACACTGCACTCATTTGTGTTTGAATCCTACAGGCTTTGGCATGAGACACACAGACATAAAGATCAACACACACACACACATACACACATGTTTGAATTGGATTCACAAGTTCACCGGGAATCTGTTTGCTCTGTTATGGTGATCGTCTGGGCTCTCACAATCACACATCCAGACAATCAGAGGTAGGATTCAGATGCCGCTCATGCGCCGCTAGATAAATAGAGATAAAAAGCTTCACATGCCCGTCTTCTGCCTTCACACCTATCACCAAGTAGGAGTGATTGGGAAGAGACGTGCCGTTTAAACGTGTCTGTCCACCCCGGTCTGTCTAATGTGAATCAATATTAACCTTTTTGGAGATAAACTGCCATTTTAACCAAACCTCGTGGCATGGTTTTCTGTTCTTTGTTCAGGACACATTTGACCTTAAACTAGCTTGTATGATATGGCTCTCTGCATTACCTGTATAACTTTGCTGCTTTATTTAAAAGAAAGAATGTTAACCTGGTAAAAAAAAAAGACTTCAATAAATCTCCCTGTGATCTGTGATGGGTATGGAAATGGAAGTTTATTTGCATAGCACATTTAAACAACAAGACAATTCAAAGGGCTTTACATGATCAAAATTATTCAAACATAAAAAAGTACTATGTAGTAGCATAATAAAGGAGCGGAAAGAAAAGTTGAACTACAGACTGAAAATTAAGGATATTTCAGTTAATAGTTTCTCATGAGAGCATATAAACAAATAGATAATATGATAATAGACTGGTACCCTACCCAATGATTTATAAACACTTTATTTGGAGCACAGAATTGCTACAGTGGCGTCTGACCAGTTGTGTTGGTGCATGCATTTTCAGTGTATCAGAAAAAGTGTGTTTTAAAATAAAAAATAAAAAAATGAAATGAAAATTCTTAAAAGCCTCACCTGAACATGGAAAAATTGCTTCAACATACCATAAACAGCATCCATCCTTGGTAATTGGCCTGTACTTGTATAGCATTTTATGTCCTGAGGATCCGAAAGCACTTTGCACAACATTCAGTCATTCACTCACACACTGCCATCCATCCATCCATCCATCCATCCATCCATCCATCCATCCATCCATCCATCCATCCATCCATCCATCCATCCATCATGGACTGTATTACATGAGCACATACCCACATTTGTATCCTTTGAACCTTTGGTTTCAATTGACAGAAATATGAAAAGTATAGCAAAAAAACCCTGGAACTATGCATTTATCTAATTTGTACTGCCTTTCCCTAAACTCCCAAGCCTACCCTCACAGACTTACGAGAAGCTAAGTTAAGTTTAATTTTTCAATGTAAATGTACCGCTTTTCAGATAAAAAAGGGATTTCAAGAGAACAGCCCAATTAGGGATCCTCTGAGGGAACTGTTTACACTAGAGCTAGTGTTCAGGTGGGTCCACCTGTGCTGTGCCGTCCAGGTGTTCATATATTCTGCAGTGCCAATGTCTGCATGTTCAGATTCAAGTATCAGCACACGAAACGGAACCCGCGTCATGATATGTTATGGCACTTGGAAAAATATCATTATGAACTTTAATGACATTTCTCATCCTTTTCTGAACGTTTACATGGCAAAGATTATCGTGGTAATTGAAAGTCTATAATGTATGCAATTACCATGTTTATTAAATAAAATTATTAAAAATTATTTTCACCTCAGCTATAATAAATGAGTAACCCATATTTTGTGAACAGGCCACCAGTCCATCAGAGGATACCACCCCGCTCCGGATGGACAACCATTCACATGCATACTTTCAGTTATGCGCAATTTAGAGTGACCAATCAATCTAATATGCATCTTTCTGGAAGATGGGGGAAGCCAAAGAACCCATGCATGCATAGAGGGAATATGGAAAGTACACACAGAATCTCCCATACCTTCCTGAAGTGTTGCTACTGAGCTATTACATATAAAAAAGAATAGAACTCCCAACCCTCCACATTTTTTATTTATGTGAAACCAAGTTAGAGGCCCACTTTACAACCTCAACATAAAGATCTCCATTTTAAGCTGCGATGATCTATAACTGGACAAAAGCATGCTCGTTTGTTCCGTTACTTAAAAAGGTAACATGCTCACAAAAACCAAAGCCAGCATTTATTTCAGTCAAGCTTTTCAGCAATGTCCATGCTTTGTAAACTATGTGTTGTGAAAAAGATCACACCAGTTTCAAGTCCAATGCAGATGTCACTTGATTTTGTTTTGTACATCTTTATTACACGACGGTGGTGTTGAATTCAGACCAACCTGCGTTTTTGCATTTCAACTGTCTTCTTCCTTCAGCTCTTTCTTTTCCTCTCCCTCCTCCTCCTTTCTCTAACTTATCTGTCCATTATGCAGTAATGAGCGTGCAATAGCTGCAGGCCTGTCCGCGCTCCATGTTAATCCTTCCTTTCAGCTCGAGGGCTGTTTAGAGCACAAACACCCGGAGCCCGCTCCAGATTTTAATTAAAATTTTTTCGTGTTGCTGTCTTTCTTTGCACCTTGTTTTCCTTTACTACAGATATGCACTTACATGCTTGGCTATCCGTCCTCATACCACAGAGAGAGCTACGCGTACAGTACTTTGCGAAAGTGTTAGTGCTCCCTGAACTTCTTCACGTTTTGCCACGTCACAACTACAAACATTAAATTTATTGGGAATTCTGAGTGGTAGAGTCAGAAATAAAATCCTTTTGACACAATATTGGCTGCAGGTCTTGGCTCCACCAGCTTTGTACACCTATAGACTGTCATTTCTGCCAATCCTTTTTTTGCAAAATAGCTCAGACTCTGTCAGACTGGATGGAGAGCATGTGTGAAAATATTTTTTCAAAGTTTTCTCAATTAGACTTATGTCTTGGCTGTTCAAACACATAAGTATGCTTTGATCTAAACCAGTTGCTCTGGCTGCAAGCTTGGGTTCCCTATCTTTTGCAACTTCTAACAGCCTTTCTTCTAAGGAACACCTTGTATTTAATGCCGGCCAAAAAGGAAAACACCCTCACAACATGATGCTGCCCCCACCATTTTTCTCTATATGCATGGTGTGCTCAGAGTTGGCTCTACGCCACACATACCACCTTGCATGGAGGCCAAAACATTCCTGTGTCGTTTCATCTGACCAGAGCATTTAAAAAAAAAAATAGAAACATGTTGATTCAGACAAAAGTAAAAATATAAAAACAGAAAATAAAAATAAGAACCGAGCATCAGTAGGGCAAATTTATAACATGAGGGGAAAAAAAGTTTTTGGTAAAAATAGCATGCTCAGATGAAAAGAAATGTGGGAGGGTAACTATAAATGTACAAGGCGGGCACGGTTTTTGTGCATAAAAAACAACAACAACAGTCTATTTACAAGTACTGAAAACATAACAGTGGGGATGTAAACCACTTACTGAGATCAGGTTTGTTGGGAGCAGTGCTTGTTATAAAGTCTGACAGCTGTTAGGAGGAAGGACCTTCAGTAACGCTCCTTTGTGCACCTAGCAGTCTTTCACTGAAGGAGCTTTCTAGTTCTGCAACAGCTTCAGACATGGGGTGAAAGACATTGTCCAACAGTAACAGGTTAGGGTGATTTTTATTTTGCCTCTGCAGATGGCCTGAAGCAAAGCAATTCAGCAATTATCTCTTTATCTGAGCCATATATTTTGCTTCTTCGGCTTTGCCATGAGTCTCCTGGCTGGCTCTCTAAATAAATGTCGGACTTACCAAACGTGCTGGTTTGGGTGAACGACCATGTCTTCTTGGATTTGCAGCTATGTGTGTTCCTTGGTCTTTATTATACTGTTTATTCTCTAATATTACAACTCCTTAACTGGTTGCATGCAGAGGTCCTCTATATGTCTTACGTGATGTTTTGAGGCAGATTTTGTTTAGGTATATCAGATTGAATGGAACTG
This sequence comes from Fundulus heteroclitus, assembly GCF_011125445.2. Taxonomy (NCBI): domain Eukaryota; kingdom Metazoa; phylum Chordata; class Actinopteri; order Cyprinodontiformes; family Fundulidae; genus Fundulus; species Fundulus heteroclitus. The sequence continues at coordinate 25,136,170 of NC_046362.1, read as the reverse complement.
AAGACTAATGCACAGCACACGTTTCAAAATTTTATTTGTAGATTAAAAAAAATCCATCAATAATTTCTATTTACAATCATGCACTGTATTATCTTGCTCATTAAAATAGAATCCCAGTAAAATAAACTGAGGTTTAGGCTTGTTACAAGAACAAATATGTATTTGTATTAATCCGGTTGCAAGGCACGTGCAGGATATTCTAACTTTGCTGGCTCTAGTGTGTCTCGACTGACAGCTTTTGCTTTTCGCCTCAATCCTCCTGGTGGTGAAAGAAATGCATTTCCCTTCCCCTTCTAACATGTCAGATAATGAGCACAATAGAAGTCTGCAATGTGAATACATTTTGCCATCTATCAGCTCTACTTGAGCATTTAAGGGTCTTCTAACAAATATGGACCAACACAAAGACAAGATTCTTAAAATGTCCTCATGTAGTTATATGCTGTTTTTTTTCTTAAAGGGAACACGATTGAAGTTGTTTTCTTATGACAACATTCTGACAAGATAAAGTGCTGCAAAGTGGTTGTTATTCCACTACTTAGTGATTGAAGGAGGGCAGTCTTACCTTTTATTTGACTGTGAGGAATGTGCTCCAGGTGCATCTGCACCCTCACATGGCACATCCAGCCTGAACTCCATAAATCAAGTCACTGTGGTTCAACCACACCTCAGCCCAACGGTGCTGCGTTACACCACAGAGCCCCCGTTATGTGTTCAGCTTAGTCAGAGGAGATGTTTGTGAATTACACCAACAAATTATCTCCGCATTTCTCTGAGCTCTGACACTGATTGAAGAAAGCAGAGGACTATTTGTACTCGTTAGAGATGTTCAAGTATCCAAAGGCAATCTTGGATATGACACGCTCCGCGCACTCATAAACACACATCATAAAATGTAACTGTTGGACAGGTGTACAACAGGTCCAGGTCAGTTCTGCTCACCCACCAATCAGGAGCCTTTGTCTTTTATCAGCATAAAAAACTTTGCCCGGAGTAAAATACTGGAGGAGACAGAAAAATATACACCTCGGGCATCTCCCCCTCATTGTGAGTTTGTTAGCTTCCCTGGACTGACACAGGGGCCTCATTCATACCCGGGTCTTTATAACTGGCCAAACAAGGACTAATTTGGGTGGAGGCTTTTTTTTGGCGCAGGGGGCTGCCATGGAGGAGCTGCATTGTTTTCCTAATCCGCAGCAACTGGGAAGTTGTACACTGTGCAAATAGTGCATATTTGAGTACCTCCGCACCAATGTAAAGCCCCCCCCCCCCTTCTGCACCCAAACATTGAGATAAGAAAGCTTGGTTTTATTCATAAGATGCCGTCTCAACTGCCCGTTGTAAAGCCCATTATAGTTTTCATTAATGCTGCCAAACTACAATAACTGACAGAGCAATCGATTTTTTTTCTTCATGTGACTGAAGAGTAGCTTATCAGTGTTTGTATCTGCAGAGATGCAGGTGGAAAAACATTGTGACATGTTTTATTTATAAAAAAAACTAAACAGATCAAGGAACAAAAAGATTTAGTAAAATATGTAAAATGTACAGCTCAGTTATCCTCTATTCTTTTTTTGACCCCCCATCCCATGGAACCCTTTTTCTATTGCCTCTGTACCTTTCGGCAACTTTTTGCATCTGACTTTGGTGTTTTAAAGACTTGAAGATGAAATGCAGAGGCGGACTCATTAGTGTTATACTAATAAATAAATAAATACTGTCACAATGCCACCCACCTATCCACCTCTATATAGTACAAACCCTTTGATAAACAGGAGCATCAATCAGTGAGTCCAGGAAAATTAGTTTTACCTGACCTTTGTGTGATAAACCAGCACAAAATACAGCATGATTCTGAAGTAATGGATTCATGGTTGTTAGATTTTATGCAAGATTAAAGTCTAACATGGATATACATTTAACCCCTTGCATAAGTCCTATTAGTAAAAGGTATCTTCATCAATACATATATATTTAAAATGTTATTCAAAGTATCACATATAACATTGATTTGAGGGATTTGTGTTACTATTGAATTTCTGCAACAGGAACAGCGGTCAGCAAACTGTACAATCCAAAGAGCCATTTTTTTTTCTCACTCTAAATAAATATGGCCATTTGAAAAAAGTTAGCTTTTCAAGCTTTGTGAACACCCACTGAATACATTATTTATGTTTTATATTTAAATTAAAGACTAGAATCTTATGCCTAATTCTAGGATTTAGAACAAATATGTCAAATTTTTACTAGAAGACAATAAAACCATTTTCTTCAATGAAACAGTCACAATTTATAGAAAATGAAACAAGAGCATGTGGTTTGCAACAAGCGAAATAACTGAATAAAGATTTCCTTGTGTCACTGGTGCTGTTCAGATGTTTAAATTTTTTCCATTAAAATTTTTTTTACACCTTTTTTACCTTTGTATTTGAAAACATTTCTCAGGTCTTTATCATTTTTGGCCAATGTTATGAAGAGCCACTGTGAAGAGCCTAAAGAGCCACATGTGAGTCCAAAGCAGCAGGTTGCTGACCCCCGATCTAGAGCCTCTTCTGAGGAGGAAAACTAAAAATCCCAATTATGGAGCTGATAGGATGGGGGGGGGGGGGGGGAAGGGGAAAGAAAGGGAGAATATTGAAGGAGAAGGAAGGAGACAGAATGCAGTAAACATTACTTAAAATGGTAATCATTCATTCATTTTGTAGCTAGTTACAGAAAGGTGTGGATGGAAGCCCGTCTAAGATGATCCAGACCCAGGCTATCAGCTAGACTGGACATTACAACTGAAACATGCATGCACTCCACCATTGTGGCCGTTATCGAAGAGCGGCAACAAGAAAGCTTCTGACCCTTTTGACGTTCTCCTTGAGCCGTGGAAGGGGCACAGCAAGCATGTGGAAGACAACGCAACGGCCAGGTCAGACATTAGCTTAGCTTCATGCAAAACAATATGGTAATCAACAGTGCTCTTTGCCCTGAAAACACCATTCACATGCCGGTGCTCGCATCATGTGGTGGGAATGCTTCCCTTCAGAAAAGACACGTGAGTTGGTTACAATTAAAGGAAAGATGGGTGGAGGTAAATACAGGGCCATCCTCAAAAAGAAAGAAAGAAACAAAAACAAGTCTTACAAGCTACAAAACACTTGAGACTGGAGAAGGTTCCCTTTCAGTCGGACAATGACTCTAAACCCACAGCCTGGAGAATAGATTTGGCTAATCATTTTCTGTTGCATCGATTGGTCCAGATCACCAGTCTCTACAGTGGGAGAGGGTAATAGGAGTTACTTTGGTGTGAGACGGAGGTCTAATTTTGCTTTTAGTGCTGGTGATGTGAAAGAAAACACAGAGGTTTTAGGTATTCAGAGCAGGCAGGAGTGTCATGATGGTGAAACTGTGAGTTTGTGGATTTGACAGTAAACTGACACAGCCAGAGCTCCGTGAAATGTTTCACCTTGCTCTAAACGGGGGCAGAACTGCCCCAACAAAGCCTGGGGGTGCACGTGGACTGCTTTGACTCTTGTGTCAGAATAAATCGATAGGTTCTGACGTACCACCTTTTTCACATCTTAAAGTTTCCCCCTTCGTATGGCCAGCGGCTGACTTTCCTGTCTTGGGCCGCTGTTTGGCTTTCAGATTACCATGGCGATGGCTAAACACCGCAGACGTTCCAGCTCGGAGCGCGTAAGTCAAACAGAGTGCACCGAAGGTTTTGATAAGAAATGCGGGACCGGCAGCTAAATCCGTTGCTTACTCTGTTGTGTTTTTAAAGCTCAATAAATTCGGACAGCTGCAGCAGTTGGGGCCATTGTGTTACCTTTTGAATATTTGCGATAAAGCTCTGTATCAGAACTTTAAAGGCCCGTGTAGTCCAAGGCTTTCCTAATCTCCCAGTCATCTTGCACAGAACTGCATAAAACCGTTGCTCACAATGGCCGCGCAGATCAACACCAACAAGGCGAACTTGTCTAACAAAGTACCGCTTTATTTTAAAACACACAAGCTATAATCTACGGGGGGAGTGTTTGGATTGGAGGGCTGAATCTTTCAAACGCAGCGCTCCCCTTTCTTCCCTTTTTTTTGCCATACAGAGGAATTCCCTTATCTTGCCTCACCAGCGGCGTAGCGCAGAAAAGAGCAGGCCGCTTCATTGTCAACTCCTCAGAGTTCTAGTCTTGTTTGATAATATTTTCTGTGGGTCACTTGACATCCCCCTCCTTCTTATTTCCAGCACCCACCCAATCGCCCTCATTGTTTGCCTCTTCCATTATTCCTCTAACCAGATTCAGGGTATTTTGGGTGGTTGTTGGAGGGGGTGGGAAGGGATGATATTGAGAAGTGGGATGAAGGGAGGATAGGGAAGTTTGTCCCTGCTTTGAAAAAATGAAAGGGTTCAGTCTGCTAGCAGCCAGCAAGGGTGAACCTAAAAACAACAGAACCATATGGAGCTTGGCAGCAATCAAATTACCTTTCTGTCACGTCGTTCTCTTCCTCCTCCTTTGTCTTTTTCGTTTTTCCTTTCATTTCTTAAAGAAATTAGCGAGGACCTTTGCATTTTCCAGCCCAGGGCAGGGAGGGCATGTCATTGATGTGAACAGATTCCAGCAATCCTAATGGGTTAATGAAATAACGAGATTTTTCAATGCCTATCAAGCCCTGAATAGTTCTAAAAGAAAAATAAATAAAATAAATACCAGTGATGCACTAATCAAGTGATTTGTGGCTCAAACATAGAATAATCTAATTTGTTCCCCCCTCTTTCAAAAAAGAAAACTTTTTCTATCACTAGATGCATTGAACAATTATTTTTTTATTTACTTTTTTGGTTTGATTTTATAAAAATTAAACAAAGGATCACTTTGTCTAAGTGATCCTTTAAAGTGATCCTTTGTCGGATTCAGAACTGCTACCTAGTTTTTTCTTTTACAGTTGATGTTTCTTACATTTACTCTTTTAACGTAGAAAAAAATGTACACAATTTAGTTTGTACACGTTTTAGACAAAATAGAATTGGTCTGTCCTTTAAAGGTAGAGTGGACATTTTTTCTGGAAATTTAGGTAAGAAGAAAAAGTCCCTTTTTGAATAACTGCGCATGCGTTAGACCGTCTTACCTGCTCTTTCGTTCCTCAAGGAGATCACATGTAAAAATCTCCCAAATCCACTCTGGTCTTATCTATTTCTACTGAGGCCGTCCTACTCTTCTCATAAACTTGTAAGACAGTTTGCTTCTTGCAACTCTCAACAATTTTCAAAGTATACGCGGCGAGAGCAGCAAAGCTTCAATGAAGAGCTGAAACCCAAGCTAACCGGATATATAAACACTAGAAGAGCGCATGTGCAGCCAGCAAGCGGAAACTAACAAGGAGCGAGCACGCACATTGCCGTTATGTCACAATGATTGGCATGTGGGACAACCAACAGGTAAAGTGATCCCCCTCGGAACTCGAAGCTGAAAAAGATCGTCCACTATACCTTTAAGGAAAGTAAGCATACAAATAATAATAATAATTAAAAAAAAGCCATCATAACAGCCAGTAAAAGGCAAATTGGTGCATCAAAAACCATGAAAAGGTCTAAAAAAGATTTAATTACGACTGTGAGGTACATTTAAATTATTGAATGCTTATGTCATCTGACTCCATTCGTGTGCCAGAAATGCATAATCAAGCAAGGTAAATCATTCTTTCTCATGGTTCCAAACTTTGTCTCACTCCAGTTTTCATGTTTTAATCACATTTACTTCTAGTCATGTCTTGTTTCTAAAAACAGAATTCTCTCGGGGGAGCTGCAGTGGTCCGTAGTTTCAGTGGTAAAACCTGTGGATTGCACCATTAATAGTTCTGCACTCAACATATCTGGCCTTTATGGGAGAATAGAAATAAGAAATGCATTGTTGCAATAAAGTCCCAATAAATGCCATTTTCAGGTTCCCACAGTATGGAAAAGGTGCTCTGGTCAGATGAGACCAAAATTAACCCTTTCAGTCTACATGCAAAATATTTTCAGATTTTCATATTCCACTCCTGTGTTTATGTTGTTGTAGTTTTTTATATATTTTTTGCAATTTTTTTATTTATTTTTTATTGTTACATTTTCATTATCATTTTTACTATATTATTTTCGATTAGTCTTAATTTTGTTTTGACCTATTATTTTTCACTATGTGGTGACCAGGGACTATTAGTGAGCTTACCAATGGTTGGAGGGTTGTTTGTGAAAACGGCTTGTTAATAACCTACATTTAAAAAAATAGTTTGTTGCGGCACCTGTTTCCAAAACGTTTTCAGCATTTCATTCAGGACCTACTTCCTTGTGCTGTTGTCATTAGCTTCCTGTGTGTCTCTTAAATGGCAAGGTGAGCAGGGAATAGTAGGGGAGTGGGGGTCCCTGGGACATGGGCATGCACATGCTAGAGGCGATGCCTGGGTGGCCAATTAGCAAAAAAGGAAAGAAAGAGCCTGTGCCATTAACCAATGACTGCAGAGGAAAGGAAAGGAGAGGGACGTTTTTGTGTTTTTTTCCTCTCTCTTTCCTCCCTCCCTCCTTTCTCTTATATTCCCCAGCTCTGTCTGTCAACTTGGTGTCCACGGCAAAACTTCGTCAGAATACCCAATGAGGATTACCGAACTGCATCCCCAGAGTTGTGTCTGTGTGTTTATGTATGCATGCATGACTGCGTGTGTGTGTGTGTGTGTGTGTGTGTGTGTATCTCGCTTGTTTGTCGAATAAAAATGTCCTAGTGTGTCCCCAGACAGACATTTGGCTGTGGCCGTAGAGGATTACAAACCCTCCTTTTGCCTCTTCACACTGCTCCACAGTGCTCGATTCCCCCGGCTACTGACCCAGTGAGACACATTCATTCCTTCAAATAGACATCAGATCTTGGCTCGGACCTTGATGGTTCCTCTGTACCGAACAATGAACACCAGGCCCTGATTACCAGAAAACCCAGAGATCTCTCCTTTCTAATTGCCGTAGTCATCCTTGTTAATTGTTGGTTTCGCAACCAGAAAAAAAAAAAAAAAGCAGGAAGCAAAACTTCATAGAGACCTGTTGGCTTTGAGTGTTGACTATGACAGCCGAGCCATTCGAGTATGTTTTATGCAGAATTTGCTCTTTGAAATTAAAAGACTGCTCGCTCAAAGGCTGTTAGAGTCCAAACTGTAAACCTGCAGACGTTTACGGTTTGCCTGAAGAGATCCACTCTGCTATTGCTGTAACAGGTTGATCTGTTGTTTCTCCCAGGCCTACTGGCTAATGATTCTGGTAGAGAAGGAGTGTAAAAGATACCTGTGGGAGCCTGTCTTTTACTTTCCTTCCCTACAGCCTTCATCATCTCACTGTGCCCCTCCAGATATTCCACCAAACAGATCCTTTCCTGATGCCATGCCAAGTCATGAATATGTAGCCTTCAGCGACACAACTCTTTTAATCAAATCATTTTGAAGTGGAATGTTACGAAAAGGTGGGAAAGTAGTTTCAGCTGAAGGATTGAATTTAAAAGGTAGAAAGGGAATATATATTTTATTATATCCATTTGCTGCCACTGAGGGAAGAACTAGAAAGTGTAGACATATGCATAACTCATAAATTATAGGCAATAATGCACAGCGTTATCTCATATGATGCCTCTTTGTCCTGGATGTTGTATCACAAGTACAGCGGACATTAGCTGGTTTGCAACGTTCTTAACTAAATGGCTGTAAAAATCAGTAAAATATAGTTATACCTGTGTTGCATAGACATAGAAAATGTGCATGCAAACATACCCGAAACCGAGAATAGCTAATGAGCAGCTTATGTGAAAGCATGCAGTCCGGTGCATGTTCGCGTGTTCGGGTGTGCGCTGAAGAGCACAGGCCTGCAGTGGGGTGCTGTTGCTGGTGCTTTCGGGGTCTTTGTGGCACTCTGTGAGGCGAGGTCGACCTTGTGAGGCTCTCCTCTGGGGCTCAGACAAAGGCTGTGCAGGATTATCCATCCTGGGACAAAGTGTGTGATTACCATGAGAAAACAGCCAGATCTAGCCCCACAGCCAAGGACTACGAGGCCTGCTGGAGAGGTGGTCCGCCACTCATTAGCCGCAGGGAGAGGCTGAATGCAGACGCACACTCGCTGCACTAGGCGCACAAGCAACAACGACAACAACAACAAAAAAAAAAACAATGATACAGACACACGTACATGCACAAAAATGCTGTTTGTATACATGAAGTCAGATTTATGAAAGGTCTTTCATCATTTGACTGCATATAAGTCACAGGCTGTCATGATATTGTTGTGGTGTGATAGCCATAAGTAAACTTTAAACACTATATTGAATACACAATACTTTTACTCTGATTCACAGTGTGATAGTATTCAGACAAAAAAAACTAAACACAGCAGTTGCTTAGACTAGATAGCTGCTCAGGTCGCTACTCTGCAGTCTACTTCTTTACAGACGTGTTATTCTCCGTTTGCCTACTGTAGTACTTAAAGCACCTAAATACCTTTCTTACTGCCCTAAGAAGAGTGGAGGGTGGTATTGCTTAGATTTTCTCACCATGACCTGCAAACAGCTGCGACTGTTGTTCTAGTATTTTGGAATTTCAGAACAACCTGTATTTGCATAATTCCTGCACTTTTTACCTCTCAACTAAACTTAAACATATTTCACTGGTTGGGTAATGCATACTCTTGCATTGCATTGTACCTCCACCTTTGCTGTTGCTCTGACAAAACTGCTTTAAAGAAGTTGCACCTTAAAGGTAGAGTCGACGAGTTTTCCGGAAGTCCCCCTTTTTGAATAACTGCGCATGTGCAAGACCGTCTTACCTCGCTCTTCCACTCCTCTGGGGGATCGCATGAAAAAAGTCTCCCAAATCCACTCTGGTCTAATTTCTTTCTACTGATGCCTTCCTCTTCTTCTCATAAACTTGTATGCGGTTTGCTTCTTCCGACTCTCAGCCATGTTTAAAGTATACGGTGAGAGCAGCGGAGCTACAATGAACGGCTAACACTGAAAGGTATACTATGCAACCGGGGTTGATTTTCCAGCGAGGCTCCCCCCAGAGGGCGAAAGTAAAAGTGCACTGTCGTAAAGATGCTCAGCTGTTCTCCTTGTTTCTCCGTCAAGCCAGGCGCGGTTATTTTGAGCTTAGCAGACAGGCGAACGCAACGAAAAGTCGAAAAAACGGCAGTACAAACAATGACTAACACAGTGAAAGTATGAACATGCACACAGAGAGAGAGAAACCATTCCAATGTTACTTACAATCGCATCAGCAGAAACGCGTCAGCCTTGCAGCCTTCTTTTTCTTTTAGCTCTCGCCATTCGGAAAACGCTTGCCCGATGTTCACCCGTGTACGACTCCTCTCTCTGTCCAGAGCCCTTTTCCTCTTTCTTGCCTGCTCCGACATGGGCTTTCGCTGTTTTCTCGCTGGTTCCGCCATGATAACTGCACAAATATCGCCACTGCGCTAGCTACGAGCATGCCTTTCACTGGGGGCGTATAGCAGTTCTCGCCGTAAAGCAAGACCGACTCTCGCGGTCTTGCACGACACTTCTGAGCCTGTGGGTGCGGGCCGAGTGCTCCTGCTATTGCAAGTACGGTATTTCCCCCACAGACCACCAGGGCAGCCAAGAAAACCTTTGTTCGACCTGAAATGACTCATTTAATCATCCAAAACGGTATGGAACATATTAATTAACTGAAAAATGGTGCATAGTATGCCTTGAAGCTAACTGCTAAGCTAACTGCTAAGCTATCCGTATGCGCAACCAGCGAGAGGAAACTAACAAAGAACATGCATGTACATTACGGTTACGTGAGCGCGCGTCAGAATGACTGGCATGTGGGACAACCAATAGATATGATGATACCCCCGGAAGTTGAAGGACAGAGGGGGGTGAGAGCAGGATCAAAACTCTCACCAATCCCTGCCCTTCGGTGCGAAGAGAAGTGCTTGTTCAGAGTTTTTACAGGCTTGCAGCTACCACAGAGATCAAATTATTGAACCTCTTTTTTCTGAATATATAATGTATTGACTACCTTTAGGAAGGAAGGACCAGCTTACCCAGTATAACAAAAAGTGTTTCTGAACAGGATTACCAACTATAGCTTTAAACAAATAAGTAGGTAACAGGACCATTTCCAATGATTGGAAATTTTATTGCAAATTTATTGGCTGGTTTAGGATTCCCCGTGCTATAATAAAAATAAGTCAAAATATCATCAGCATGATTCTAAAAAAAATGGTTTTAACACTCCTGTAGTTTCTATGCCATGTGAATCAGTTTTATTTGTTATTTTTTATTTACAACTGGATATATTTCCTTGCGGCCATATTTGTTCTTACAAGAAAGTGACAAATTTGGTTGTCGTCTTTCTGCAAGCTGACTGGCAGTGAGCAGCAACATGTGGCGGGGAAGGGGCACAATGCATCAGTCTATGCTGGTTACAGCTGGAGAAAACTCCAGTTCCTCCAGTCCCTTCTCTTGCATCCCATATGCAGTTTTAACTTTTGAAAACCTTCTTTTCTGGAAATCAACTCAAGGAAATTGGGCTGATCTCCTTTCGCAAAGAAGCTCCCTTAAACTAATTTACAAAAATAATCAACTAATAAACTGAGCTTCTTGATACTTTAATTTGACATTGTTGTTACTCAGAAAGCGTTTTCTTTTCTTTGCTAGAATATGCGCTGCACAAAGCGAGATGTTCCACCTTGATGTGACAAGCCCAAACCAGAAGCACAGGTCTTTTGTGAGGTTTGCATCCTAAGCTCCTGATCAGTGGATTTCACCACCTCGTTGCTGAAGAGACTCTCCATATCTACCCTGGATTAAAGGGATGAACTGCTGCTCCTCTATCTCCTTATCCGTCTCTATGTCTCCTTCGGAGGAGGATGACGCGAGAAAGACGCCTATTGTTGGCAAAGAAGCAGCCCCACTTGAGTTGAGCTAAAGGGGTGCCCGTGACGGAGGAGGTTTGGGGGAGGAGAGGTACAGAAGGATGCAGGATAAGTGACATGATTATTGATGAAGGAGATATTTTTAAAGACAGCTAGCAGGAGGTATCTCAGTCTATGGGGGGAGGGGGGGGGGACACACGTATGGAGGTTCTGAGAGTATTGTTTTAATTGGGTAGCAGCTCCCGGTCAGCAGGTTAAAAGTTCAAACTGCGGCAACTTTGACCCTTCACCTTTACAGCCCTTTTTTTTCCCCTTTTATTTTCTCCGTATTTTACAACTTTGTGGTATTTTACACCCCTTTTGTTGGCTCATTGTTAAGATGCAGCGGTGGACAGGGTGAAGAGAGCAGCATGTTCAGAGATGTCGCTTTATTTTTCTACCATGCCGTAGACTGATGTGTTCTTATCTCTTATTGCACCTTCCGTTCACTTATATCCCAGCTCATCTCCCTCTTTCTTTTACCTTTTTTTGTCGCTGTTCAGTTTGGGAGACAGGTCCCAGCTTTAGGGGGACGGCAGGCCTCTCGTGCATTGATTTGTCTCATTCTGCGCCAGAACACAGTGCCACAAGTTAACCTGGCTATTGCTAATGCTGCTACTCTAAATGAAACTGTTGGAGGAATAGTAGCGTTTCTCCACATTGGAGTACTCTCCAGTGGCTCCGCAAAAGGTCACTTTGACTTTTAATATTCGTCCTATGATTATGATTCATGATGCAATCTTCTTTGGGAGCCTGTTGATGTTTACATTTGACTTCTAAGAGCGCTAAAATAAATTCAAATGTGACTTGACACAGAGCAATTTATCTACCTGGAGATGGCTGGAAAGGCGCTGTATGCCGAAACAGGAATTAGTGAATGTCACGCGAGAGAAATGAATCCTGGTGCGCAGCTCTATAAATATTTGACTCTCCTTCCTCAAGCCCTCACCCTGAGAGGAGGCTCTGCCTAGTCCTGTTTTCCTTACCAGAGGGAACAGGGTGGCAAGTCGTCTGATTAATAGACTTAAAGAGAACATACATCATGTTTTTTAGGAGTCCTAGAAAAAAGTTTGGGCCCATCCTACATACCGCGCAGAACATCTTATTCAGCAGTAAATCTGAGCCTTTTTTTAGTGAGGCATTGCACCAGCAATGCATGCCCTGCTTCTTTCAAAATTCCTTTGCAGTTGCTTTTTTTCCGCTTACAACATGCTTGAAATCTTTTTTTTTTTTTTTTACAGCGTCATCCTCTGTGATCAGTTCCCAATACTTTGCAGTTTAATAAGTATTAACATTTGTACAGTCTTAATTTTTAGGATTTAGGCTAAACAGATAAGCATGGTCAGCAGTTACATAGCTAGTTTGGATATCTGGCTAATTTAACTCTTAAAATGTCTAATTATGTGATTTGTTGCAAATAATTCAAGCTTCCTGTAACCTTTACAAAAACTAATTTCAAACTGTCTTTACTTTCTACATTTTCACACAAAATTTAGTTTGTAGCCTTTATTGCCCAACTTGCTGAGTTCTCTTCCAGGTTAGCAAACCACGTACGTGCTACACCCACAAACTTTAAAGTATTTTATCAGGAATTTTTGTGATAGATGAAGAACGAGTAGAACATAATCTGGAATTTAGAGGAAAGGCACAAGATGTTTCTACATTTTGAAAACTGTGCCATGCATATTTACTGTATTCCTCCCGCTTTACTCTCATGTCTGTAACTTATATTTAACCATAAATGTAACCACTTACCATGAGAACTCAGCTAATTAAGTAAATACAGACTACTTGTGTGTTTCTTTAACCTCAGTTGAGATCTAGCTGTTCTGTAAAGACACCAGCGGTTTGTTAGACAACATTAGTGAACAAACAGCATCATAAAGACCAAGGCACTAAGCAGACAGTGGCATGGTATGTATTCACTACCCTTAAGTTTAATATCCTAAATAATCATCAAATAGTCAAACCTAGTGCAACCAAACGTCTTCAGAGGTTAACTACTTAATAAATTCAGACCATCTGTGTGTGCTTTAATCTCTGTATAAATACAGCTGTTCTGTGAAGGCCTCAGAGGAATCATAGTTGTCTACCTAAATTGACTGGCCGGGCAAGGAGAGCTTATTAATCAGAGCAGCCGCTGGTAGGCTGGTAACAACGAAGGAGGTATCCCTTAATAACTTACATCTCTAACTGTGTGGTAAGCGGTGGTTCCATGATGTGCATACTTGCACCCCCCCCCAATCTCCAATTTTTACATGTGAAAGATTTGAGAACGAGGCACGTTTTTTCCTTCTACTTCACAATTACTACATAAAATCATGAAGTTTTATGATTTAGTCGTTGGAAAATGTGAAATCATTTCAGGGATGGATGCTTTTTTTTAAGGTGCTGCACAAAAAGCTGATCGTAACAATCCTGACGCCAAAGTTTATGGCTTTAAGAATATGTGAACCATTGATATCTGCATTCTGTTTCAAGCAAAATGTTTGCAGAGTGAAACTGGTGGAGCGTTTAGAGAGCATGGTCACAGATCAAACGTTCAATCTTTAAAAAAAAAAAACATTCTGGTTTATCCAGAGGATTAGATGTTGCTGATAGACATTCCTACAAAATCCTTGCTTTTAAAAAAAAAAGTCTCCCAATAAAGGCAATTCAGGCTGTGTAACATGTAAGACTGTCTGTGAGTACCACAGATGGCCCGAGGTCCCTCTGCTGACATGAATCATTTATACCCATCAGGGTTGGATGTGGCTCCCTTTGCTTCTTTGCCCTGCTCATTCTCCTTTTTGTCTCACATCCACACATGAACCAACAAGTATACAATAATTTTATTCCACTAAAGAAACATCTTGGCAATCCTATCATCACACAGTTCAATGGCTGCCAATTTCTTGCCAAACTGTAACCTATCCAAGCTCATTTATCGTTGTCCTTATTACAGCATTGTTTTCTCATACGTTTCCAGATTTATATATAAAAAAACAAACAAACAGAATTCCTCCCTTAGCATTTTTTCCCTTTTTCTAGCCTTAGTAATAATTGTCAGCCTCCATGCTGGAAATCAAATAAGACATCCATCTGTATTCAACAGTTAGTAGGACTGTTTTGAATTCCACAGTGAGGGAACTCAACAAGCTGTTACCCTGACATCCTAAAACTCAGCACCCACCTGCTCCCCCATCCTATCCATCAACACGGCAACCAGTGATGTCTGAAGAAAGGGGATCAGCTCCTTCTGGTGTGTTCCCTTGGCCCGTTAAGAGTAGGTCTTCAGCCTGGTGCCTTTGGGCATGGCTCTGTGCCCCGACAGGGCAGTCTGGGGGAATGCACACCCCTGCTGAATGCTTTCTAATGCCTCCGAATTGCCTTTAATGAGCTTGAAGTTGCAGTGCTCCGTATGGTGTAGATCACCTGGGAAAATCGCAATCTGCGCACTTTCTGACTGGACTCGGTTCTGAGACAGACACACTCTCTCACGCACACAAAAGTGAAACTAAAAGCACACATTAAAGTGGCTTTTTGCAGCCTCAGCACACCATTGTCCCGGCAGTGAAAGGAGCTGAAGCACTGTCAGTCACGGTTCCTTTAGGTCGCTGTTAGCTGGAGGTCTGCTCTTGTGTGTTTTGGTAACTATGTCTAATTTTTTGTTTGTTGTCTCTAGACTTTCAAGACTTGACCAGAGCACCATCTTCCACATTTTTGCTATACTAAATATGCAATGTTTTTCTCCCCCCAACAATGGCTTTCTTCTTTCTTTCTTCCATTCAGCGAAACGCATTGGCTGAAAGATGGCCTTTTTAACAGATTCTCCCACCTGAGCTATGGCTCTCTGCAGCTCCTCCAGAATTACCATGGGCATCTTGTCTGTTTCTTTGACCAATCCAAAAAATTGGAGAGAGGCCTTTACAGAACTGCAGTGTTTATGCTGAAATTGAATTATATACTGTATACAAATAGACCATATGTCGCAAGAGGATGGTTTGGGAATGGAATTGGTTTCTTTAAGTTTCATGAGTAGAGAGGCCCAAAAAATTATGCAAGCTAACCTAATTTAAGCTAATGTGTCAGTTTTCTTCCACGTCACAATCATGGACTACGTACTTTATGTTTGCCTGACATATAAAATCCCAATAAGACATCTTTGTCTTGTGAAATGGTTCTAGGACCATGAGCACTAGGAGGACCAGTTTAGTAACAAAAAGGGTAGTTGCTTTCTTTCATCTTTTTCCGTGTCATCGGTAATAAAATAAAGAGTGTCAAGGGCATCACAGCTATGTGCATTTGCCACATACAAAACTCAAACTTCCTTGAAGTCAGCTTGTATGAATCCTCTACTTCACTCATCCTCATACATTAGGTGCCTATGCAGATGTGCTCTCGGTCCTTCATGCCTGAGTTTGAAGGTTCCACATCACAGATCCTCAGCGGTCAGGTTAGTGGAGCATTGTGAGCCTTGGGCTCCAAGTCAGCAGTTTAGGGGCCCTTACTGCACATCAGAGGGAGTGCCCATGGACGTAAGGGGTGGGACAGGGTGGCCCCGTTTGACAGCTCAACACACAAGGTCTGCTGGTGACCAAGGGGCCATCTAGGGGGCCCTAACTATACTGCTTTGGATTGCACCACACCCCAGTTCCATCCCCCCCAGCCTCCAGGCTGTTGTTCCCTTGAAGAAGAGGGTGTGTTAGCAGAAGAAACCAGGCAAAGACGGGCATGGCTGGGGACAAAAGGCGATCCTTGTGGCCAGCACTGTTCTGCATGGTAGCGGCTGTATTCTTCTCCCCTTTTTTCTGCCTTTTCTATTCTTTGGTTGGGCTGCCTTTGTGGGAGCGCGGTGGAGGCCAAGGGGGGGCATATATGATGGATGGAACTAGGGGGCATGTATGAGCTGAGTGGGGAGGGACCCAAAGGGTAGAAACGTATAGACGGGCTCAGTGTCGTGCTGCCTGTCTCAGAGGAACGTGCGAGGCGTGGGGTGGCCCTTGAGGCGCCGGTTAGGGGTATATCATTCTGTATACTTGTGGGTGTTTCCTTTTGAACAAAAAAAACAAAAACAAAAAAACGCTGAGGTGATGTTAATGGAAAAGATGGAAGCCACAATTAAAATGTTCTGTGTTTGAAGATATTTAAAAAAAAACTCTCTGCAAGTAGAAGTTGAGGTGTCAAAAAGGCCAAAACACCCTTGCAACAATATGAGATACTGATTTAAGGACATCGCCTTGGGTAGGGAAGATTTCATCAGTAAAATAAATAATAATAATAATAATAATTGTACATTTTATTTAAAAGGCGCCTTTCTGGACACTCAAGGTCACCGTACAAAAGGATAAAAATAGAATGTCAGAAACAAAATCAAAACAAAAACATTTAAAAAATACAGAGGCTGGGACAGGGAAATTGATAATTAAAGAGAATAGGCAGTCTTAAACAGATGAGTTTTGAGTTGTGATTTAAAATGGAGAAGTGAGTCCGTGTTTCTCAGTAGGGATGGTAGAGAGTTCCAGAGGCGGGGGGCAGAGCGACTGAATGCTTACATCAGGAGGATAGCATCATCATGACACTTATTGAAAGTTCAGTTGGCAAGAAAAGTCATTCACAAGCAGTTTTGCCGCCAAGTGGAAAATGAGCAACAAATGTAGCAGTTCACATAGTTCCACTATATACAGTATACGTAGACCTGTGCACGTCTAACTGTTCCATCCAAAAATGTTGTATAAGAGATGTCTTATCATAGCAGGGGAAAAGATCCCTGCATGTTACACTTCCTGCTACCCTTAATGAGACTATATGTGCCCAAAAGAAGTGGGTGCTGGTGTAAGGCGAGCCCAGTTCTCTGGGGGGCGAAAAGACAAATGAGGGTGCAGGGTTGGGATGAAGTCACAATATTTCATCATGGAGAGTGTAGGACTAAAACTGGAAAAAATTCTTTAAAAATACTTATCGTATTAGTATCTGTTCCCGAGAACATGTAATGCCACACATGTAGCAGATGACGTTGGCATCAGTTCTGAACTATAACAGTTGGTCTCCCGCAGACTTGTGTTTGTTTCAACTCAAATCACGTTAAGATTAGTTGTTATGTTTTTGATTCTATACCCGAGGGACTCTTCCCCTTCTCCGGCCTCCTCACTGCACCTTGCACTCTGGAATGTTATCTCAGGAAATCCTTGACAGACATTTTTTCCCTCGTCACTTCCTGCTCCCACTGTCCACCTTGCAATGTGGAATGTCCTAATCCATAGAGACTCATAGAAAAGTTCCTATAACCCTTGGGACGCCTTTCATTCATTTGCATTAAAAAGCCCCCCTCCATCTCCTTTTACCAACGTTGTTCTTGGTAACATGGTCTCGGTCAGCAGCGACGTCAGTGTTTGCTGCTCTTTTTATTTGTAATCCAATTTTTCTAAACCTTATTTTGGTTTTCTTTAGCTATTGTTAAGGTCACTGAAAACAGCTCCAGGTCCAGCTGTAAATGTAGACCCCCTCAGCCCATTCCTGCTGCAGTCCATTAGATTAACTGGAGGCCTTTGTCGACCCGTACAGACCACCTGCGGCATGACACAACTCTCCGACGTCAGTCTTTCACTTTTGTGACTCCAAGAAAGATACCTAACCTCCTCCTGCTCCATCAAAGATCGGAGAAGAAACAAAGAGAAAATCAGCTCAGACGTCAATCTTCCGCCCATCAGATACCAATCATGGCCTGGCAACCTGCTGGCATCCCTATGGAGGACTTGGGAACTGTGTCTATAGCATGCTGTCTGTCCAAAGCAGGCAGGCTGGTGGCTGTCACCCAGTGCCCAGAGAGAGACATCCTCTTAAGGCTGGAACAAAGGTGGCTGGTCCTCAGGGATTACCCATTAGCATTCTAGTTTGTGTGTTTAACTCTGGCCTGAATGGAGAGGACAAGAGCCAACACCCTGGCCTATTCTTAGGCAGGGAAGTGTTACTGTTACAGCTGCTAATGCCGCTCTGACTTATGCATATATAAGCATAAATACATGCATATGAGGAAATTATCATTCCACCGGTGTGTTGACTTGATCGTTTTGCTGGAATGTCATATACCCAAACTACTAAAACTAGTTAAAACCTACAAGTCGGAGTTTAAAACCCCTTATAGAACAACACATCTTGGCAAGTTCCTTTGTTTGTTTTATTTAAGATCAGAACTATCAAAAAAAAAGTACATTTTTATGTTGACATCATTTAAGGCACAAAGTAAAATATTTGAATATATTATATATATATATAATATAATTTGGCTTTTCCGTGATGTTTTTATTCAAATTCCTCATTCAAATGTGTTCATTTTTATTCTGTGTGGCTGCAGGTAAGCATTTGAGCTTTCATTGAGAAAACTGCATGGATTTAAGAAAAAAGCCCCAACAAAACACAAGAATCAGTTTTGAAGATGACCATGGCTACCTTTCATCGTCAAATGATCTAAAACCATAATGTCTGGCCAATGGTTTTACTGAAGTTGATTTTCTAGTCCTAATGTTGTTTCCTGCTGAACTGCTGCAGAACCTGTCACTTCTGCTGAAAAAAAAAAAAATTCTCATGGCAGAAAATGTTCAATGAGCCCAAACTTATCAGTTCACATCGTGCCTCACGCGCATTGTCGTCATTCCAGTTAACAACAGAGGGAGGAATGAAGAAATAACTCCCATTGCTTGGTGGTAAGAATGAGACAAGTCTGGGTAAACTAAAGTAGAGTGAGTTCAGAGGCAAAAGGTGCCACAAATAACCCCTCAGGGTGATGAGTGGAATATGGGACTAATTCATTTAACAAAGGGCAAATTTACAAAAAAAGCAAATCAGATGGAAAAAATAAACATAATTTTAAATAGATATGCAGCAAGAAAAGTTATGAAGATTCATGTTCTTGTCAAACTCTGGCTCTGACACATGCAAGGCTGAATTCTAAATAAACATTTTAGAATCGATGTTTGATTCTAAATCGACTGTATCAATGCCACCTGATTCTCCATTCTTCACCTCCATTCTTCTGCTTTTTGAGACGTAATGGGCCCAGAGCTACACACAGGAGAATTATCAGTTTATTTTCTTTAGTCCTCTTTTTTTTTTTTTAAACTTTGTATTTTGCTAATTATTTTGGTGCAAACCCATACTTCACCACCCAGCTGTCCTATATTGTCAGTGGAAAAAAACAAACACTGGATACCAGATTTAAAATACATTTGTATGTTTACTTACAATTATAATAGATTACTTATATTAAATATGAATGACACACATCTTTGTAGAAACGTAAATCATCACGAAAGGTTTCATTCTTGGACTTCTGCTTCAAATTTAGATCAAGAATTTCCCAAAGGAGGGAATGAATGCCTATAATAAAAACAAGTGTGTTTCTGAAAGTTGAGGTTAGTTACCCACACCCCCGAGGTGACCATAGTGCTTTTGCCATTCACGTGTTGGCTTAATGATTTGAAAGGCATGCATGAAATCTGAAATTTCATTTGCAATTTGTGAGCAAGTGGAACGGCGATTGTGTGAAACGTCCGTCTCTTCCTGCCGCTGCTGCGCCGGATGATTATGTGCTCAGCCCTGCTGGCTGGCGGCTGATAATAACACAAGAGGCCGTGTCTTTCGTGAATCTCTTAGTCGAGGAGATTCCCACCGTGCTCAGCGTGTCTGGGCTCTGTGTGTTTTTGGGGTTGCACGCGTGACTCCGCCAGCTGTTCTATTCTCCCGTTGGCCCCCTCAACCCTACCCGGCCCTCGTCCCTCGCCGACCCCCCTCCTGCCCTCGGAGGCCTGCTCTCCATCTGATAAGGGCCGCACTGGCCAAACCCTCAGCAGAGCTCCTCAGAGCCGCTCGGAGCTGCTCCACGCTAACAATGCGCCCTCTTCCCCTCCATCCTCACACCATTTACATGTGAAAAACCCCCGGGTCTTATCTCCAGCTCACTGGAGCAATGGCACAACAGCCGAGTGAGAGTGTGTGTTGCGTGAGGAGCTTTGAAAGAGCTGAGTGAGTATAAGCAAAGTGAAAGGAGGACGATCCTGTGCTCAGAACTATGTATATATTTTTTAATCCCTTACTGAGTTTAATTACTTTTCCTTAAGAGAAAAACACATGAGAAAAAAAAAATGAAATACTCAGTCTCATCAAGATTATCATTCAACACCAGTTGAAAGAATTAAAGGCTTTATCGTTAATGGGATAGGCGGCAGCTTTATCACACTTGCACCGTATCCAAAAGCTAACGGCTGTGATAATGGAAAACAAAAGACTCCCAGGAGAGGAAAACTCGTCTCCCTGCCGAATCCTTTTGGAATCTGGCTATGGAGGCTGTTAACAACTATCCACATGGATGTTGTTGCTTTATACAGTTGTTCAGAAGTCATTTATTTGTTGATTGGAATAAATACTTGGAGTCAGTGTGATGCTGGAAAATAGAACACCTGCTCGTCTTCAGCTTTCTGGATGTCACAGCTCAATGTTTGGGGTCTAAACCTTCTGGTATCTGGAAATACTCAGAACTTCATCAACCACGGCAAAAACCTAAGACACAGCGTCACACTTCCACCACCTTTGGTGATCCACAGTTTTGTTCTCACGTCAAACCTATCTTTGGAAACATGCTCAATCGTTCGGGTTTGGTTTTATCAGACCACCAAATCCGCACGGGTCTAGAGTCCTGAAGACCAACTATGTGGGATTCTGCAGCACCTCTTAAACCTCAGACTGTCAGAAATCCAGATCTGCCTTCTTCCAGTACCTAAGAAAGCTCGTTCATTAATCCTCAGCTACTACAGACCTGTTCCCCGACATATGATGAGATCCTGGAGAGATTTCTTATTTGCCCACCTGAGCAAGCAAGCACTTTTCAGGACCCTCTGCAGTTTTACTTATGACTATGGAGTACACTCACTGTCGATCAAGCATATTCTTTGAGGGATCTGTGGGTACCTGAAAAGCAGACCATGGTTTGAGAGACTAAAATGTTGTCTATCTGACCAGATGACCAGCAGCACAGAAGCATCATGGATGACTGTACTGTCAACGTCTCTTTTCACTCTGTAAACCTCAGACTTTCAATACAAGTCAGAGTCCGGTCGTCTAGAGAAATACTCGGATGACTCTGCAGTTGTCTTGTGACAACAGACTGGACTTCTGATGCTACAGTGAAACCATAAGAAGGGACAGAGCAGATTTCCCCTCTTAAGGAGGCTTAAGTCCTTCTATGGATATAACAAGATGCAGCATATCTTCTGTAAATCTTTTGTGAAAAGTGCGATATCTTCTGCCAACGTCTGTTGGGGTTAGCAGCATCAGGGCCAGCGACTTTAAAAGCTGAACAAGCTGATAAATGAGGCTGGTTCTGTTCTGGGTGCTGATCAGAAGCCTCTGGAGATAAAAAAGGAGGCTTGATAAAATTAATTAAACAACAGACAACCCTGAGTATTCTCTTCATGGGAGAATAACAAACGGAGGCTTCCTCAGATCTGCTGTAGCACAGTCCGATCCAGGAGAAGCTTCCTGCCCACAACCATCACCGTCTACGACTGTGAAGAAACAGGGACAATTTGAATTGTCACAATGTTTATTTTCTCTTTGAGTTTAATGAAGAGTTTTTGACTTGAATCAAAATGAATGGCTTCAGGCTTTCGACCCTATCAATCGGCAATAATTAATCAATGGTCTTTACTGTCATTATGTAACTATAAGGACATTTTTGGTGAGACATCGGGTCAAAAGTCACATATTACACACAGACACAAATCAAAGGCATGAATATTCAAGATGAGCCAAACAATACTTAAGAAGAAGCTAAAATATATGCAAACAGTCCCTTATATCTGATAATGTGGAAATATTAAAGTAAAAAGTCACTTTACAAAAGTGTTCTTGATTCTTTCAAACCTATTCCTTAGTTCGGACAGATGGAGAATAAAGCAGACTGTTATCTAAAAGTTATATATAAGCAGAACTCACCCTATTATATATAAGCAGAACTCACCCTATTTTAATAACCAATACCATTCCTGCAGCTTCTTTAGGCTCACATATGCAAGTATGCACAATCTTATTGCACCCAGATTGTAGCTATTATTGTTTTTTTTATTGTTTTTTTTATTGTTTATTCTTTTTTTTCTGACACATTCTGTGAATTTGTCTTTCAACCGAATGATACAGACACATGTCAAATTGAGGTTAGAAGAAGTTCAGAAATGATTTATCTTGGTAAATGTCAGCCTTTTCTCTATATCATTGCTTCTGTTTACGTTATAGCAGAATATTCAAAAAGGATGACTGACCAATGTACATTGTAGTGCAGGACAGTTCCCATCCTGCCAGCGCACCAGCTGCCATGCAGAAAAAAATGCAGGACAGGCAGAGTAAGAAGTGTGCAGGCTTTTAATTAAAGTCTGTGTAGTTAAGGGCTCAGGCTGAGCAAACATGGGCCTCCAGCATCACAGTTTAAGATGAGGTAAAAAGAAAAAAAAAAAAAAGAGTGTGATGTCTAGAGAAAACTGGTTAAAATTAGGAAACGGAGGGGGCCTGACAGAGATGAAAATGAGTTATGTGTGTGGGTGAAGGGGGCAAAAAAGGATGAGCAGGCTGGAATAAAGGGATCGTATAAAATGATGTGCAGATAAAGTTATGGGAAGCCCAGCCGAAGGGGGAAAGGCAGGGAAGTCAGAGATGATATCATGTTATCTGATGTGTCATAATGCGATGCGGATATTAGGGTGGGAATGACAAAATGAGACGGACGGTTATGGGGCATCATTACAATGCAAATGGGAGGCGGCTACAAACATAATCTTTATTTCTTAACTGGATTTGAGGCACAATGCGTGTCATCAATCTTAAATATATATGAGATAGATTTTAAGTCTAATGATTTGAAGAAGGAAAAGAAAAAACTGTTTAATAAATATTGCCACTTTAAGAGCAAAACAAGGGACACAGAAATGCTCATAAACACATGTGCTGCACATATAAAAACAATGCAACGTCACGGGGCAGACAATCCTTTGACATTTTGCTTCGCTGAGCTTTGTCCTTACTGGTGACCTGGTGACCTCTATTGGTAAAACCGTAGAACTGCATGCCATCCAAACCACACTATCAATTAAAGAATGCACTTTTTAACTTAAAGTCACTGTAGGGAGGGGTGGCCTAGTGTTTAGAGCAGAGCACTTGTATCCTTGGAAGGCTGCAGGTTCCCTGGTTTGAATCCTACAGACTGCCACTCTGGGTCCTTGAGCAAGACCCTTAGCCTCAAACGGATGGTCCTCTTTTGCATGTGAGCAACCAGTTTTGATTGGCGCAGTAAAATTTGTTCAGCAACTATGCAAAGGCACTACTTAAAAGGCTGAGTTTACCTGAAACTCCCCAGACAGAAGAAGTCTCTTGGAGAGGAGAAGAAGCGTTAAAATAAAGAAGAACCCGTCCAGAAGACCTACACAATTTTTTTTTCCACGTGGAATGAATAAATGTAATAAATAAATAAAAATTTACTGAAAATGAAACAATTAAAAATCAGACATTGCTTTTTAATTGCGGTTGAACAGAATCATTTTTAAAAATAAACCAATGAAACAGGCCTGAACAAAAATGGTGGTGCCTGTAACTTCATATTTTATTGTGCAAGCTTTTAAGACAATCACTGCAGTCAAGCAATTTATGTAACAGTTGATGAGACCTCTGCACCTGTCAACAGAGGTGGGCGGTAACTAGTTACATTTACTCAGTTAAACTTACTTGAGTAACCTTTTGAGAAAATGTACTTTTATGAGTTAGTTAACTGCTCTGCACCTTTTACTTTTACTTGAGTGATATTTTTATCGCTACTCATGTTTGAGTAAAATGTCTGGCTACTCTACCTACTGCGAGTAACTTAGTGATTAAAGTACATACCTGTTTTAACCAGAAATGCACCAGATACAAAAAACTATGCTTAGGTTAAAGTGAGACTTCTTGTTTGTACACAAGCTTTGTTGTTTTAATGTTATTTGCTGCTGAGCTCATTGACCCATTTGGAGGTCAAAAGAACGAACAGTAAAAAGTAGATATTACTGGAAGTACTGTGCACTGTTCTAACATACTGTATGTACATTAATTGCTGTAAGTATTGCAATCAAGTTTAATGTTGAAAAATTATTCAGAAAAGTGTTTCTTTTGTTTTTAAAATACCAAAATCTGCACATAATCTTGTATTATTGTCTGTCCGATTACATAATTTTTTAAATATTAAACCATCAGCTGCTATGATTAGTTACTCAGTACTTGAGTTGCCTTCTTACTGAATACTTTTTTTCCCCTCTTACTTGAGTAATTTCTTGGTTGACAACTTTTTACTTTTAACAAAAAATGTTGTAGTGCTACTCTTACTTGAGTACAATTTTTTACTACTCTACCCACCTCTGTCTGTCAACAGGTATTTTGGCCCACTCCTCATGAGCAACTGCTCCAGTTGTCTCAGGTTTGAAGGATGCCTTCTGCAGACGGCGCGTTTCAGCTCCTTCTATTCAATAGGATTTAGATCAGGGCTTATGGGAGGTCACTTCAGAAAAGTCCTATAGCTGTGAGTTTTGGGTCATTATGCTGTTGGAAGACCCATGACCTACAACTGAGACCAAGTGTTCTGACACTAGGCAGCGCATTTCTCTCCAGAATGCCTTGATAGTCTTGCGATTTCCTTGAACCCTGCACAGATCTGAGACAACCAGTGCTAGATACAGCAAAGCAACCCAAGAACATAACTGACTCCTCCTTGTTTGTTTTTTTTAAAGAGCAGTGTTCTTTTCCAGGTATTCTTTATTTGCCAAAAAACTCCTGTGTTGTCTCATTTGTCCAAAGGGAATTCTCCCAAAAGCTTTGCGGCTCACAATATGCATTGTCTTGCTTTTTAATGGTTTGCTTCCAACAGTGGTGTCTTCCCCGAAGTCCACTTTGACTCAAACAGTGACGGATGGTGCGATCTGACACTGACGTACCTTGACCTTGGAGTTCACCTTTAATTTATTTGGAGTTTGATTTCGGCTCTTTGGTTACCATTGGTCACCATTTGTATTATCTTTCTCTTCAACTTGTTATCCATTTTCCTCCTGCGGCCACGTCCAGAAGGGTTGGCTATATGTGCAACTGTAGTCACAGGAACGTGATGCATGGTTGTCTATAATTTTCCTTCTAATCTCCTGAGACAACTCTCTCCTTCGCTTCCTGTAATCCATGCTCAGTGTGGTACACACCATGTAATCAAACAGCACAGTGACTACTTGTAATCCTTTAATCAGACAGACTGACTGGTCATAAGCTTGAAGCCATCTATAAGGCTAATTAGAAGACCCACCTCAGTTTATTATGTCCCTATGTTCAAATTACTTTCAATGCCTTCTATGTGTCCCGTCATTATTGTCCATGCCTGTTTTTTTTTTATTAATCTATTGAACCACAATTCAAAAGCAATGTCTGATTTTCATTGGTTAATTTTCAGTACATTTTTATTTATCATTACTTTTGTCAGTTTCAAGTTATTTCAGTAACCATTGTGGGATTTTTCTTTCGATTAACTGAGGGGTACCATCAATTTTGCCCATGTCTGCATCTAATTTTAAAGATGATTCTTAATTTATTTACCCAGTCAGATTTTAATGACATTGGTTGACTAAGTGCATTTTTTAAAAAAAATTGTTGGAATTTAATTAATAAAAGTATCTTAAGTATCGGTTAGAGATAATTTCTACTTATAAATATTCACTAAAATATACTCATATAAAATACTTGGATATTGTTACCCAAATTTTATTTAAGGCGACAAGCAACCAGGCATAACTTCTATTCACTTTCAGCCATTTCTATGGACTAACAACGATCCTAAACCTAACCATTACCAGTACATAGCTAACCCTAATCTAAAATTAATTGACACCGTTGGCCTCATCCTAACCCCTAGCCCAAGAAATTGAGGACCAAAAACAAGTTCCTCATTTTGGTAGTAAAAAACAAAAACATTTATGTCAGGGTAATCTGCCACTTGGGAGTGTGTATGTGTCTCTGTGTGTGTTTACTTTTACTCGCAGCTGTGTGAGAACATATTTTTCAGAGTGTGTGGGAAAGAAAGCCAGAGTTAAAACTCACATATTTACATCCTACAACTCCAGCTGAAGGGTTCTGCAGGTTCGGTAGTTTTTACTTACTAATCCACGGCATCCTGTTTTCCCAAAGTGTAAATATGATGTGATACTGTGGGAGAAACGCCTATTTCTTTTAGTCATGCTTCAACGATAGAAAGAAAAGAAGGCATGTTATTGAAGTACGGCAAATGTTGGTGATCCTTAGAGGTCAGAAAATAGCTCCAAGAGAATACCTATATCCATGTTTATAGCTGTTGACATGGCAAAGCTTTCTTAATGAATACATTTGAAATAAATCTTGTGGATGTTTTTTCTGAATACTTAACAAAAAAAAAAGTAATTAAATTATGTGAATGGGCGAACGTGTTCCCAAGATCTACTGCTTTCTAACAGCTGTTACCAGATTTCTCTGTCTCACTCTGTCTCTCTCATTCTTTTATCTGAATACCTGTGTGAGTTCAAATGACTTAAATAGTTATTACACTCCAGACTCCATGCTTTAATACCGCTATTTCTACTCGGTCTGTATCTATAATAAGAGCTTTACCACACTGTTTTATAGATCATTTTAGTATCTGGTTCTAAGATATTGGCCAGGGAAACAGCCTGACCACCAACCCTAAAAAAAAAAAAAATAATTACTTTGACAAAAAAAGGAATATCAGATCTTTATGAAGACTCAAACTCGAGATTCAAATCGGAAATTTCTTTTACTTCAAATGTACACATTACATGGAACAGAGAAATCATGATGGAAAACTTCACAAATTGGAGATTTTTGTGAACAGCTAAAACTATGACAACAAGTCAGAAAGAGAGAAGAAGTTGAGAACAATTACAAAACCAAGATATAAACACGAGGGGGAATTCGACCTGAGAAACGTTTCCAGTTCTACAGCAAATATTAAACATTCTACGTCACCCAATTAAAGATTTGCACTTATTTATGTGATAAAACTACAAACACACAATCATTTCTTTTGTTGGCAATGTTTTAGGACAGTCATCCTTTTGATATCTTTGGTTTCATTTACGTTTGTACCAGAATAAATGACATTCTCTAAAAGAAAAGGAAGATACAACTGAGACCGACGTGATCTTGCAACACATTCATCTTCTACTTCACATTCTAAGTGTTCTGTTCTGTTTTGAATAGCTTTATTTGCTTGTGCTTATCTTTAAAGGGGCCTAGTCATGCAGTATGACTTTACAAATTTCTACACCAGTTGCTCACTCCGGTTCCATGCAAAGGTTTTCCTATTAAATTATCGAGCCCTGTTGGCTTATTATATTTTACTTCTGCGTTTTACACTTTGCTTTTGCTCCGTTTGTTAGTACACAAAGTGCTTTTGTGTATAATTACCAAAACAAGACCACAAATCCAGAAGTACGATATTACGCAAGCGTGCAACGAGTAAACAAGGAGAAGCAATAAAGCCGAGCGAGTCAGCATTGTCCAGTGGAGGTGCAAAAAGAAAGAGGTAAAGTGACCCTAACCCCGTAGATCAGGCTGGTCTTCAACCACGCCGAGCTGCCACTTTACTGCAAGGCAATGCATGGTTGTCTGCCGGCTCTTACATAGCTGCCTCAGTTGGTGCCATATTGCTTTCTGATAGTTCTGCGGTAGGTAAAAAACTATCAGGAAAAACACTTGGGGTATACTATTTTATTTGAAGATTAATATGTTTTTTTTTTGTCTTTTCTTTTAATGGTCAAAATACATAACTAGGCCCCTTTAATACGCAATTAAAACAAATGTTTTAATTCTTCAGATTCTTCACGTGCATTTCAGTCTAAGGCCTTTTTTTAACTTACACCCAGCTGTTGAGATATGTGTGTATGTATGTATGCATATATATATATATATATATATATATATATATATATATATATATATATATATATATATATATATATATATATATATATATATATATATATATATATATATACACACATGTTTCTGAGTTTGAAAAGAAAGAAAAAGAACCATGGCTGTTCATCAGTTTAAGTCCTTGGTCTAGTAGTATCTGACAGCTGTTTGTACTAATATTTGTTTACCGCAGGGTTCCTACAAAATTTTCATGTTAGGAATCCATAACTTTCCAGATTTTTTATGTTTAGGTTTTTTTCAATACTTTATCATTGGCGATTTGAACACAAATCGTTTACTTTTTAGAATCATATTACTTTGGTCAGGTATTATTACAAGTTTGTTCCGCAAATCAAATGAAGGCTGGCGTCGGACATTGTGTTAAAGGCTGTTTTACTTCATTTTTGGGGACCTGAACTGACTTAAAACATTTTTTTTTTAAATCTACCTTGATTTGACACGGTCTGTAAATTTTTTATGTTTATTCTGTCCATAAAAAGCTTTAAAGACTGTAGTGTTAATGCTTTGTTTGACATCTAAACCAAGTTAGATCATGCCTAGCTTAATAATCACAAGTCAGCTTTAAAAACTAATATAAAAGTGGTCCAGAGACCAAAGAAGTAGTAAAATGGTATTTTTTTTTTTTTACATTTGAATGAGGATTGCTTGTATCTGTGGCTTCCAAGCCAGAAGAAAGAAAAAGTACAAATGGCTTGCATGTCAAGTGAAGCTGGGATATGACAAAATTTTAAATTTTATTTTAAAAATGTATATATTTATGTTGTAGAAAATTGAATAGATTTTTTTTTTGTCAAACCCAATTTCCCCTTTTACATTCTTGTTTAGACCTGGAAAATAACTTTCACACAAGACTGCTTATGAAGCCTGTTATAATTTCCAAAAATCTCTGTTCTCCTGCTTTGACTAGGAATGATTTCAGAAAATCAAGAAGAAATATTGTCTAATAACATAAATGGTCCTTTACATATTGTTCTGGTAATTAACCAAATGAGAAGATGAAACACAATAGAAAACACTAAATAAATAGAATAAAGCCTAAACTGATCTGTTTAATGTTATATCAAACAAGCGACTATTAGTTTCTTTCAGTGTCTCTACAACCATAGTATCATATGACGGTTCATCTGATGAACTGACAAACAATTTGTTGGTTTCCTTTTCTAATATCTGGAAATGTAACAATTTAGGCTAAAACAAATTAAATCACGTTTCAAATGTCAGAAGAAACATTGTGGACTGTTTTAAAGTACTTCAACATTTACACTTAGCTAATCAGAAGTGCACTACAACAAAGAGGGTGATTAGTGTGTTCTTCTCTGGAGCCTTCGCTGGTAAGTATAATACACATCATGTCCTCAAGGAGGGCACAATTCAACTGAAGTAAATGAATACAAACTGAACCGACGAGTGCCACACACGAACATGTAATGAATCTGCCAGGCCAGCAGAGGGAGCCAGCACACAGGGTCAGTCTACAGGAGCTGGCCTGGCCTGGAGCTTCAGTGAGTTGACGTGAAGGTGGCCAGTTTGAGACCCTGTTAAGGTTGATTTACGCTTCTGAATCTCTTCCAAAACGTCTTTACTTCTGACTGTCCTTTAGTCTTAGACAGCTCTACAGCCAGATCAGGGAATCCAGCTGCTTGTCTTTCCTAAGTCCTACCAGTCTACCTGACGGGGGGGCTACAGGTAGTCTGACTCCTCTCTTGGACTGGAAGCCGTCTGCGAGTCCAGTAGCACCATTGTGGGATGTAGGGATGCATAGTCAGGAGCTGTGGGGTGACTCACACCCTCCTGTGGACCGTCGTATTCAGGAAGATTTCCCTCTGAAGAAAGTTCCCAATCTTTGAGGTAAGGCGGAGGAGGAAGATCAAACCAAGGCGGTCGACTAGGGGAAAATAAAGCACAATGAGGCTTTATAGAGCTAGAATATACAGTGTCTTATACAATAAGAGCTGTATTATACTATACCTGTGCTATTAGAGCCTTTTCCTATTTCAGTTATGTCGCTTATTTTATTTACTTATTTAACAAATCAGAAACCACACTGTTTTTTTTTTTTTACCCGCCACCACTTGAATGTATATATGTCACCTTAAATCTCTTCTTCTTTATTTTATTTTTTCCCATCCACTGTATATATCTGGATGCACAGTATATACTTTATGCACCTTTTCCTCCTTTGTGCACCATCTGTTGCTTATAAGAGCCGATGTCAAGTAAATCTCTCCATTGTGAGATCAATAAAGTTCTATCTTTCTTTCTTTCTTTCTTTCATGAACTTTTTCACATTTTCTATTAAAACCATAAACGTCAATCTATTATGTTGTCATGTTTTTAGATAATAGACCAATAAAAAGTACCATATACATGTGAAGTGAAAGATGATAAATGGTTTTCATAATATTTTACTAAGCATCTTAAAAGTGTGGTGCACATTTATCCCCTCTTGCTCAGATACCTGGAAATAAAATCGTGTGCGACTGAGCCACACACAAGCATTAATCAAAGATGCACCCAGGAGGCCTCCTGGGGCTATGGAGGAGCTGCAGACATCCACAGCTCAGGTGGAAAGAGATCTGTTGACAGGACCACTCAGTCACAAACTCCACAAATCTGGCTGTATAGGAAAGCGGCTGAAAGAAAGTATTTGTCGGAAAAATATGCAAGAGCTCTTCTTTGCAGTTTGCTACATGTCATGTAGGGGTCTTTCACATCATGTGAAAGAAGGTTCTCTGGTCAATTGAGAGCATAATAATTTTTTATACAAATGTACACAGCACTTTTTCACTGAAATATTCTTTTTTTTAAATAGAAATATGCACCATTTAGTTATGAAACACTTCAAAAACAGTGCAACTTCTTTTGTTCCATTTCCCAATTACACTATATTTTTTGTTAGCCTGTCCCACAAAATCCCAATAAAATCTATTACAATATGAGGTTGTATTGTGAAAAAACGTGATGAAACTTCCAAGGGTTACGAAAGGTTTGGCAAAGCGCTTCACGTGTAGTACAACTGATACTTTTTCACAAGGACGAAAGAAAAACAATTATCCATCTGAGTAACGTATTTCAGGATACTTTTAATCTTGTAAAAAGCCTTTCCTTATTGCTCAAATATTAGTCCTCAAATAAAGAGGCTCAATCTTTTTTTTTTATCTCTTTTGTCTTTTTTAAGAAGCTTTCAAAACTGCAACATTCCTCTTTGCTCATTGACAACAAAGTGGCCAGTTAGTGGCTTGAATTAAAGTAATTACAAATTAAATGGAAGTTCAACAGGGTAAGAAGGTGTCAGATACTCCTGACAGTGAGCAGATTATAGTTCTCTGCAAGGGAAACCTTCCACATCACAGTCTCTACTTTTGCTGTTTGATTTGTTAATACTCACAATAACCATACCCCCCCCCCCCCCCCCCTCTCCCAAAAAATGTAAAAAAAGACAACATTTACCCTTGTTCGTCTTACCTGACATCCAGAACTGATTCTGAGTATGAAGGAGGCGAGTCCAGGGAAACTGAGGAGGGGTACACGGTCCTGGACAGCAGGTGCAAAACCTGAGGAGTTGAGCTGAACTGGCCCGCAGAGTTGTTAGAGCCAGCGGAGAGACCCGGACCCCCGGCATGAACGTGACCCCGGTCCAGGATGACCAGACGGGACAGCAGGAGGGGCTGGTGGTGATGCGCGCTTCCCCTCACGCTCCTGGGCAGCAGGGCGCTCCGTTTCCTCTGGTGATGAAGGACCAACGCCAGCAGCGCCACCACCAGGACAAAGATGATGGCGCTGCCGATGACACCGTAGGTAATGCTGGGGTAATAGCGCAGACTATGGTCCAGCGTCACAAAGCCAGGGGTTTCTGCGTGGGAGATGAAGAGAAAACAGATGATTGGGGGGGGGATGTCGGCCGATAAAAAAAACCAGGGAGGACAAGGGGTAGGAAGGAAGGATTTAGGGACAGAGGCTGAGGAAACGGCAAGATGAGCCGTGGAGATCAAGAGCCTGGGGGAACAGAGACAGGAGCGAAGGAGACAGCCGTGAATGCCAAGCAGTAAATTGTTTTTCACGATCATTTTCGAAATGTATTCTGCGTGATTCAGTAACAACAGAACCACTTGGAGATGAAAGGTGAGGCCCAATGAGCTCTGTGAGACACAAAGGACAAATCACGGATCAGTAGCTAAGGCTTGTTGTGGGCCCATATACCAAACTTAGACTTTGACTACTTTATTTGTCATTTTGTATGCACAGAGTGCGTACAGAACGGAATTTCGTTTGCATACAGCTTGAAAATTACAGTAAATTACAGTAAATTACAGGATAAAGTGTAGCAGTGATTTAAAAGTAAACAATTGATATGTAAACAATGCAGGAGAAAGAGACAGCGTGCGATCACAGCGTACAGGTGAATATTTTTTAAAAACCATTTGTATGTGCAGAAGTGATTGTGCAAAGGGCATTTGTGCAAGAATGCATTATAGAAACTAAGAGTTTCGGCAGCATTTGTAATGCTAGATAGAGGTGCAGTGATGCAAACATCCGCGGAGCCAACTTTTTTAAACGAAGGAAGCAGGACGGAGCGAGAGACTAAATGAGTCATCGTGAGGACAAAGCTACCTCCAGCAGCACTCGGAGATCAAATGTAACTTGTTCTGCATCAGAGATGAGAAAGGGCCCGCAGAATACCAGGGGCGGTCACGCATCACCCCGTTTGTCACAGGGACAGAGGGACTCTGCAAAAACACTTGAGAGTGCAGGGAACTTGCTGCACACATCGAGAGCTGCAGCTAGCCGGAGCAAACGCAGAGCGAGCCAAACTAGTAGCTTAAAAGAAGAGAGGGACGGCCGCGTTGCCAGAGAACACTGCAGCTTATTATCCCGGATAGGATGAGGGAATAGCACTTAAACATTTCCTCTGACTGATATTACAGTGAGAGAATTTCAATCAGGCACTCAGAATGGGGCTGGTGTAAATGGTGTTTCCGCTTATCAGCCGACTCTGCTGTTGTATTAAGCAGAGGATAAGAGCGAAGGGAAGGAATCTTATTTATTACCGAGCTGCAGAAAGCATGTGCTAATGAGGAACGAGCTACATAAAAGTATTTTACAGTTGCTGTTTCACTTCAAATTAAACTTCTGCCTTAGGGGACCGCCAACATCAAACGTCTGCACATCTCATAAAAAAAAAAAAAAAAAAAGCTTAAAACACTCAAAGGAATACTTTCTAAGCTCCGTCTTCCAGGCTTCTGTGATGCTATTTAAAAAGTTCTTGTGCGTTGCCGGGAACGTAAACCAGTCTCTGTCTACCAGCCGTCAAGCAGGCATTTGAGGATATTCCCCAGAACGCTTCCCAGGAAATGACCATTACCGGATATCTCAAGTTTAAATCAATGGCCTGAAAAACACTTCCATCTGGACGAATCAGATTGCACACACACACAAAAACAAAAAACCCCTGCAAAGCAAGGAAGCCATTTTGCAGCTTTTTGAAGCATCCCAGGCTCAGATACATTTGTGGGCTTATAAAGAAGATGCTGTCTGAAACCGTTCCACATTTACAAGGCCAAGCTTACCCATGCAGAGGGAGTGAAAGCTAAAATCAAACAGGCCAGTGTGACTCATGCTGATCCATAGTGATATACCAGTTTGAATGCTTCTAAAGAGACTGTGTTTACTGTTTGTTTATGCACTGGAATACATGCAGTTATGCAGAAAAACCTGGAATGTAGCGCAAATATATACAAAAACAAAAATGCAGCTCCCTTCATGCAATTTATCCATCATAGCTGAAGACACTGATCTACATGAAATGTGGAAGCTGACATGTTTAATCAGTCTTTTTTCCCCTCAGAAGTAGCCGCAGCCTTCTCATACCCAGACTTGAATCTTCCACAACACACTGCTGGCACCTAGTTCAGATGAGCTGCAATTTCTAAGACTATGTTTATTCCTCCTGTTTCCTAACTTATACAAACAGTTTATGCTTGTGTTCGTCAATTTTTTTTATTTTTTATACAGACACATTTTTTTGGTGGCAGACCACACTGAGGCCAAATGTTGATTGGCTACATTTCACTTTTCTAATGTCCATTTATATTAATTTTATATTTAACTGTCACAAGCAAATGAAAAGTGCTGAATTTTCTTAATGACTTTTGCATTTGATTGAGCTAACACAGCCCAAATCATTGGGTTTTTCTCACATACATTTATGTTGGACATGATCACTCGCTGTATATAATGCTGTAATTGGCTAAAGCATATTCTCCTGTCCTGAAATTAGCATAGTTTATTAATTAACAAACACTTGAAGGGCCCGATAGAATTAGCTTGGTGGCAGGATATGGCCTGGGGGCCATTAGACAATCATTGGTTTTTGTGATCTACAAACCATGGATTTTTTTAAACCAATGGCCTAATTTGGCTCTAAGTCAATCTCCCCATCCAGTAACTCGTACCCCAAATCAGCAGCTTCCATCACATGTCCACAAACCATTGCCAACCGTTGTGCTTAATCATTGACTATCCATGTATTTCACTTGATAGTTAGGTATTTTGATGAATTATGGAGATACATAAACATGTTATGCAAAGGTACGTAATTTTCAGATGATTTTACAATGTACTCTATTTCAGTTGATAGTGATTGTGGTCCCTGCTTGGGTCTGTTTAACCTTGCCTGCAAGATGAATTCTCACGGTATTTGTGCTTACTGCTTGTACCACTCCAGCTTCAACCATTTGTGTCCGAACCGAGGTTTAAGGCGGGACCTACCGGTGCAACGAAAGCAAGAGTACCTAATTCCGCAGCCGAATCGACATAAACACGGCAGGCCAGGATGACGCACACATAGCTGCTCCTAACCAACCTTTGGGTAGGCGGGCACTAGGTGGCGCTTCCCCCAATCAGCTCAGAGAATTCTGCTGAATGGCCTTCCTTTCCCCAAAAGGATTAATTGGGAGTAGTCCCAGATTGATAATGTGCAGAACATAGACTGCTACATATATTATCAATCTGTCTGGCCAGGTTAGGGTCTGTTGATTTATTAAATAAAGAAGATTATAACTCCTGATCAAGACAGAATGTTGATAGTTGATATTTTGTGGAGTCACACAACATCATTGTCCTACAAGACAATGACTAACCGTGGAAAATTACTTTAAATCTTCAGCTGCCAACGTGGTATAAACCATCCCCAATGTACAATTTGATGAATGATGAATATGAAAGGTCCTGTTCTACGCAGCTCAGACCAAAAAGAGTCAGGAGTGAAAAAGGCCAAAACTGCCTTATATATATATATATATATATATATATATATATATATATATATATATATATATATATATATATATATATATATAAATAAAAACAGGAGGTCAAAGTGTAGTCACTGTATTAGGACGAAGCATATTTACCCGTTGCCCATTACTCTTCGTCATAAACCTTATTTTTCTGAGGGCTAAGGTGTCTCAGATGTTCTTTGCAGTAGGGGTCTAAGGTAAATAGCCTTGCAGCTCTCGAAAAGAGAAACTGTTTGGGGACCTACTTTGAAAGAAAGGTGTAGGGTGCAAATAATTTCTTAGTAAACATGTTTTCAATGACATAAAAAAGCACTTTGAATAAAACATTCCAGTATATGATGTTTGATAGAACGGTTAATAATCATAAAAAAATATCCAAGGCACAGCGTTTATTAATTAAGAAAATAATTTGTTCATATGGTAATGTATAGATTAATAATGAATGCTGACAAAAAGCAACAAACAACTGTATTTCTTAGTTTGATGTGCGATGATGCCTTAGCCTCCTGAAACATTATTGCACTGTAGTACATACAGTTTTGACCTAAGAAGAGTCATCAGTATACTTTGAGACATCTACATAAGTAATACTCGTTCTTAGTAGGTATAAAGATAATGCCTTATTGGAAATTGGAACATATTAAAATGGATTGTATCAATGGGACACATATGGCAAAACCTTTTAGTGTTTTTTCAAACCAGCATAAAATAATGGTAGATATTTACTTACAAGATATGTAAGTGCTTAGACAAGACATACGGGCGTATTAACTCATGTTGGGTTCTGTCATTGAAATTATTGAGGACTGATTGTGCTTCTTGAGGGAGTGCCCTATTTATCAGTGAAATATTTTAACCACTTCCTGATATAAATGCGAAGGAATAGTAGGAGTGGGAAGTAATAGTTGTAGGAATACTCATAGGAAATGGGATTTAGCCTTAATCTAGCTACATCATTTAGGAAAAAAAAACAATCCAGTAGGAAAAGAAACAAACAGCTAACCATCAAACGTTGAACAAAAGGAACTGTCACAAAGGGACATATTTTTGGCCAGGTATGATGTCTCTTTGATGTGTAGCAGCTGCTTTGATGTTAACAGTTGGGACTTCTGAAATCACATCCTGAAAAGGAGAAAGTCTATCTCCTAACACCTGTTAACCTGCAGTGTGATGTTTTTAATGCTAGCTATAGGAGGACAGAAAATAACAGATGTTCAAAACCCAGTTAAAGTCAACTCTTTGAGGTAAATTCATCTAAATACTGCTTGCAAACCTCCCCGCAAAAAGCAAACAAGAAAGATGAGGCCTACTTTCCTCAGACGTGTACCGTGCCCTATTTTAACAGCTTTTTCAAGAAGTATTAATAGAACTGTAGGTCTACTTAACACCAATTTCTATTTCCTCAACCACCAAAATGTTAGAAGCATAGGGGCTTCCCATGTGATCATGGTCAAGCTATTTAACTGAATGCCTGATGGCCCCTGTTAAGATTCACAATAAATGGGAATGAAAAAAAATGTCATAAAGGTTAATAATTTTATTTTCTTCGTTTAGGAATTCAGAAATCTTTGAATTGTATAAGTTATAGTATATGTCAAAGTTGATTGCTAATCTCTAAAACTTGAGTCATGAGATGTTCAGGCTGTACAGACAGATTTTAGAACTGAGAGGTCTTTCCGTCATGTAAATAATGTGTTTTAGGAATGATTGCAGAATCATTTAACCCTTTTTTTATTAGCCATCTAACATGACACAACCCCAACACTTCTGATAAGATGAGCACTCCGTCTTGAATTCTCATCCACCAAACGTTTTTCTTCCATAACTGATACTCAGACCTATCTTTGTTGATGTGTTGTGTGTTTCTTAGCTTAATCATTTGAGAATATATATTAGTTTTATAACGAATAGAAATTTCTTGATTTGACTTACTAGTTTCCATTATTTAGTTGTCAAATAATTTTAATGTTGGTTCTAAACAAAATCTAATCTTGAGACATGCACAAACACCTTATGATTCTAACTTTGATATGTAATAAGTAAGTAAAGTATATTATTTAAGAGCCTTTCACAGACAAAGCAATCACAAAGCACTGCACCAAAAAAAAACCAGTAAAACAATTAAAACTAAATAATAAAAATAAGTTAAGATCACAATAAAAAC
Source organism: Fundulus heteroclitus (assembly GCF_011125445.2). NCBI lineage: Eukaryota > Metazoa > Chordata > Actinopteri > Cyprinodontiformes > Fundulidae > Fundulus > Fundulus heteroclitus. The sequence continues at coordinate 25,098,765 of NC_046362.1, read as the reverse complement.
AAACATTCAACAGAAGGCCTGTTTAAAAAAGAAAGGTTTTAACTGCTTCTTAAAAGAGTCTACAGATTCAACTAAATGCAGCTTCACGTTTAGTTGCTAAAAGTTGATGATAGTAAATGTAAAGAATTGATTCTTCTGATTTATGTTCTCCGAAACGAATGATTGGCCTGTGAATAGTAATGTAGCTTTACTTAGCTTAGGGAAATAAAAGGCACACAATACTATTAAGGTATTACTAAAATGCACAATCAATAAAAAGATAATTAATCTCGAATAAGTATATATATATATATATATATATATATATATATATATATATATATATATATATATATATATATATATATATATATATATATAGACTTCATTTGTGAGAGTACACTGTGGAAAAACGTGCAAGCTTACAAATGACGGATTTTGTTTTCTGTGTTTTCTTTCTGTGCTGCTTGTTTCTTCTGACTACCTGACCTTGAAGGCCTGAGGGAGCTTCTTCAGTGTGCGCACAACTGTGTTCACACACATTGCCAAATACCTGCCCACAACTACCCTGGCGTACAGCCTATCTATAGTACCACTGTAGTCAGGCCCCATGTCTTAATTAAATGTGATCTAATTCAGACGCTCCACCCACATGCTGTCCTAACCAAAGAGGGGGGAGGGGAGGGAGCCAATAAAAACAAGCCCCCCTCAACCCCTCCCTTGTGATTTAAAATTGGTTGGTCCTTCACGCTACCAATTAATCAAATGCCAGGCTCTCAGCAGAGAAAGGCCAAAACAAAGATGAATTATTCCCATAATACCTAGCAAAAAGAAAGGGAAAAAAAAGCTCAAATAAAGAGATCCCACCACTCCCAAACTACGCTTCTTTCGGGATTCAGTGCAGTCCTCTGGGAGCCAGGAGAAACACACACAAAAGAATCTCATAATGCTGAAATGTGAACAATGGGAGCGTCTTCGGGAAGATTTGTGATAGAGCCCTGAAAGGCTGCTGCAAATGACACATGGGATGAAAAGACAGGCAGCAAATAAATAAATAAATAAATAAAGGAAGGTGACAGAAGCAGGCTCCACTTTTCTGTCAGAGGCGAGGGGGTCCCAGGAGTCTCTGGCTCCCTGCTGTGTCTGTGATTGAGTTTTGGAATCTCTCACCCCATTCATTTTGAGGCTAGTTTTAGCAACAGTGAAAGAAAAGGCAAGACAATTGGAGGCAAAAAAATAGATTAACGACTTTTAGGACAGCAAATATATCTGATTAAAGAGAAACAATTCCCACCAATATTCTCAAGAACTGTGGTCGTCAAAAATTTCATGTTTTTTCCCCCCTAACTTTTATTATTCTTTTTTATTTTTTTGCTGAAAATCCCTTTTCTCGTGCTGTTTGCTGTGACCCTGTCTACACAGCTGTTTGCTGTGTATTTTACCCACTACAGCGTACCTAAAGCTTTTATGATTCTAATATTATGAAACCTTTTTCTTTTTTGCTGCACCCTACTGTGTCTTGAGCCCTGTGTTTATGGCTTATGTACTTGGTCAATATTTGTCCTTCACAACTCGTTTTTTTTCTGGATGTCTTATTTCATTATTTTTGCTTTGAATTGAAAGCTTACATTTCACCAACTCCCTTACCAGGAGCTTTTAGGAACACTAAACTTCACACTAAAAGTTGTTATTTAACTACGGTATTCGAATTGTAAACCTTCCTGTGAGGTACCCGCAAATTGAATTCCTGTACTGAATGACTTCACACATCAAAGTCTTTGAAGGCGGATCTGATCAAAGATCCTGAGTTCAGGGCACATGAAAGGATATGAGTGAGGAAAAAAGCGATCATAACTTGGATGCAATCTTCTTCTGATGTGTGCTAATATTCTACCACTTTGGAGGATCTGGTATATAGCGGCTACAATGAAATACTGTAAAGGAACTGCTGGAGTAGTCTGATTTATCTGCAAGACCTGAATGTCAAATCCTTTATATGTTAATTTCCAAAAAATGTGAATAAATGTTTTTCCAACATTGTACAATCACTGTGATCAGTTCTTATGAGGTACACATCTAGTGAATGAATAAGTAAATTATAACTTTATAATGTTGTTAGTACTAGAAAGTTTTGATCTGCTGAGCTCTCCGCCATCTTGTGCTACACAACACTGCTCTGACGGTGGCATTTTAAGCCTTGAGTGGCAGCTGTTCATATGCATGTACGTGCACGCGTGACCAGCCCAGTTATATAAACAAGAGAACACAGAGAAATGTTGTGTGACATCATACCATAGTCCATCTAAAAAGATACATTTAGTCCTTTTAGTTGCTTCTATCTAAAATAATGAAATGTCATTTATTGTTCCTTTAAATATATTTGATTGTGTACTTGGAGTCTCTAGGAGCATAGAAAATTAGAATATAGTCTGTTCAGGTGTTGCATAGATATTTTTATATTCTGTTTGGGTCATATATTTTAAGCTGTTCCGTTTTCTTTACTCTCTATTACATATTTTGGGAAAAATTACATCACGGTATTTGCCGAAGAATTAATAAAAAAGGTCACGGACTTCTGACGAATGTGCCCTTTTTATTTTTTTTCGCTGAAATCTTTTAGTCCAAGCTCAATGATGTTGAAGCTACAAGCGGATAAGTAAAAAATTTTCAGTTGTTGGGTGTATTAACTCACAATACATCGTCCCCCAGCAGCTCCTTTGCATTTAATGAGAGCGTACCAAAACGAGTTACTCTCAGATGCACCTCAGAACAGGGGCAGAGGAGGGGCTGTTGTGCAGCAATAACGAGGAATTCAGACCAAAGCATGGCAGCTCCCCTTTATTTAGACCACAACTGAATGACTTAAATGTGAAAGGCAAGGCATTAAAAAGCATGATATGTCCCCTTTGCAGGACTTAGATTGCTATCAGGCACACCATAGTTTAAACATCCAAACGACTCTGTTCTGAGAACCGATTATGTCATGTAATTGGGCCAGCACAGATGGTCTTAGGTTCCACGTTAATAACCTCACCCTGCAGTTCTGTCTGTGACACCACCCTCCTCTCCCATTGCTTCCACACTGTATTCATAAACTCCCAAACCATCCATACGTGGAGGCTTCGGGGAGAGGTGCAGCCTTTCAAATAGGCCACTTTAATTACATCAGAGTGCCATCTCTCCACATCCCTCGTCTCTCCTCTTTCACCTCCACTCCTCTGTTCCCAGTGCATTTTATAAACCCCTCTTGTTTCTACTCTGTTGTTTCCCTCACACTCTTCTCGGCTGTTGTTCTCTGCTCTCCTCTCCACTCTCTATTTCGCAGCATTCACCCCCTCATTTTGTTCAGTTGTCTTGGAGAGGACATGTACCTATCCTTTAGAAAATACAACAAATACACTGATGGAGGATTGGCTATCAATGTAATGCACTCCTCATCCAAGGAGCTAAATGTTTTTAGCTTCAAGAAATGAAGTCCAGTTTATTTTTATGTATTTAGCCCCCTTTACAGCTGTATCCCTAAATAAAACCCAATGCAACGGACAGTTGGCTCCAGAAGCCAAATAATTAATCAGCGGAGACAACCTGTGTGCAACATAATCTCAGAATAACTGCAGCTGTTCTAGAAAGTCTATTAGGTTTGTTGGAGGACAATGCTAAGAGGGATAGAGATTAAATCAGCGTTAGGTTCCAACACAATATCTCAGTCATCACACAGAGTTCTGTTCAATCTATCATCTAAAAAGGGAAAGAGTGAGGCAGAACTACAAATGTGGGCCAGATAAGAAAAGCGTTAATCAGAGATAAAACCAAGAGCTTTGCGGTAACTGAAGGAGCAGCAAAAATCCACAGCTCAGGCGGGATCATCTCTCAACAGACTAATTATCAAGTGTCCACTTCACAGGTCTGACCATTAAAGAAGAGTGGCAAAAAGAAAGCGATTGTTCAAAGACAGCAACATGACAATGAAGACACCATGCCCAACTTGAAACACAGTGGTAGCAGCAACATGCAGATGGCAAAGGTTCCAGCTATGCAGAATAAGAAATTTGAAAAGAATTGATGGCAGGTGAATGGCGCTAAATATAGAACAGATCTGAAAAAAAAGACTTGAGAGTGGGGAGGAGCTGGAAATGCCAACAGAAAAAAAAACGTAAAGACGCAATCAGAAACACAATCAATTAATCTGAGAATCCATGACAAGACGTGAACACGTATGCTCACAGACTGCCTCCATCCAGTCTCACTATAATTGAGCTGTCATCTCTAAATGTGCCAGCTTTTAGATGCATTGCCCTAAAACTTCCCGCCGTAACGCCAACAAAACATGCTTCAACTAAATATTGACTGAGCGGGGCTTAAAAAAAAGTACACCACACTTTTCAGATTCTTATGAAGAAAAAAAAACATTAAAACAAGGCATCCTTTTTCCTTCATTTTTACAAATATGCACTACTTTGTGTTGATCTATCAGATAAAATCGTTATAAAATACATTGAGGCTTGTAGGTGGAACTTGACAAAATGTGAAAAGGTTAACAAGAACAAATAATTATATGACAGCACATTAGTTGAAAAAGTGTGTGTGTGTGTGTGTGTGTGTGTGTGGGAGGGGGGTCCAGATGGCTAAAGAGGCAAGGTTTACATATGAATTGTTTCTATCAAAAAAACTAACAAATTCATGAAAGTGTGCATAAAGTAACCATTAACATCTTTGTAATGATGTAACCCTGGCAGCTTGTTTGGGCTAGTACTGAACACTGGGAATGCCCATTTCTTCTTTTTTTATACATAAACATCCACTATTGTAATGATCAAGGGAATATGAGAAACTTAATTTGGGTACGATCCAGTTGAAAGGAGCCAACTGAAGAGTCACTCATAAATATACAACAACATCAATGTGTTTGTGTGGCTGAATGTAGAAAGATCCTCTACTTTCTTTTACAAAAAAATCTTCGAAAGGCCAAAGGGATTCACATTATAATCTAACATGGCTGAGAGCAATAAGATGGAAAGCTTTTATGTCAGAAATCACCTAAATATGCACAAGCAAGAGTTTTAGGAGAACAGAAATGTGCTGAGAGAGACCACAACACAAGATGAGACAAAATTTTGGTGCTTAGAAAACAACTTGCCTTTACTGAAGCAAAATGAGGGCCGTTGCGGATGCACAAAGGGCGACTGAGCGCGCGGTGATTAATACAAGAGCGAAGCGCTCTTTTGTCTGTTGTTAATCATATGATGCTGCGGATGAACAGCAGACCAGCCGTTGGGTTGCTGAGACTCAAGCTCCTTTATGTCGCTGGAACTAGTTCCTTTGTCTCTTTTGGCTACCTGCCACTGAAAATGCTAATCAACCGCTGTCAGATTAGGCCCATCTGAAGGTGAACAGGTAGAATAAGATGAAAAGAAATGTTTCAGAGAAAAAGAGACACGATTTGATAAATGCCACACTTAAAATCGCCTCTGAAAGGAATAAATTGAGATGTTGTTTTTGCATCCTTTGAGAAGAGAGTTGGGGGGTGGGCTGAAAAAGTGAACATTTACAGAATCACCGTTTGATTGGAGCCCATGAGGTGGTGGATGGTCTCAAAGTAATCAAGAAACTGTATATTTTTCATGTCAAAATTCTAAACTTTTCAGGAATCATATTTCTGGAGGTCGCTTTCGTCACGCAGCGCTCCCAAGAGCAAGTTTTAAAGAAAATCTCTAACTATTCGCCAAGAATTTCTTTGATGTGATGGATAGAAAGATGAATGATAAACCCCTGAATGGTTGATTAAACTGATTGATGATCATTTGCATTGCTTTGTTGTCATTTCACCTTTTAACTTTTTCTTCTCTGTCATTTTTTTCTTAATAGTAGGTGCACCTGGTCTGGCGTTCTGTTAACTGTGACATCATCCAGGGAAGACAGATCATCCGCTATTACCATCTAATGTAGAACAGATTACTGGATCAATGTGTGCTTCTGTGCTTTTTTGTCTCTCTTGTTGTGTCTCTGCTCTGTCTTCTCTAACCCCCAGCCGGTCGAGGCAGATGACCGTTCATACTGAGCCCGGTTCTGCTGGAGGTTTTCCTTCCCGTTAAAGGAGAGTTTTTCTTTCTACTGTCGCTTCATGCTTGCTCGGTATGAGGGATTGCTGCAAGGCCATCAACAATGCAGACAACTCTCCTTGCGGCTCTACGCTTCTACAGGAGGAGTGAATGCTGCTTGTCAAGACTTGATGCAATCTAATGGGTTCCCTTAGATAGGAAATGTTTTGACCAATCTGTATAATCTGATTGAATTTGACTTTGGAAAGTGCCTTAAAATGACATGTTTCACAAATTGGCGCTATACAAATAAAATTGAATTGAACTGGTAGGAGGAATGGATTCTGAAAACACAATAATTTGTTTAGAATCCACTTTTCCTCATCTGGAAAAAAACTGTCAAACAAATTCTGTACGTCAAGCTTTGGCAAACCAGGTATTGCTATTTTGTTGGCACATGGCTTCCTTCAGTCTTTCCTATCCAGTAATAATTAAAGGTGTACAGCAGTCCCTGAATTGGGACCTGGAAAGAAAAAGTGACAATCTCTTATCTGATATTTATATACAGTGAAGCAAGATAAGAGAGCCAGTAGGGGGCAGGAATCTCACATTTTTATAGTAACTGCTGGGTGGGCACTAGACTGAGATTAGGGTGTGCAGTGGGTGGAAGAGTGTGAGAAAGGCAGGATGCCATCTGGCTTGACAAAAAAAAATCCCACAAACAGATCCACATCATTTCTGAATAGTTACTTCAAGCACATCAAGTGTGAAAATATTGTACGTCCATGGGCAGGCAAGCCGATTTGAAACGAAGGCCCAGAAATACTCTTGCAGGCACGCACCCTGACGTTCACAGACAGACGCTAAAAAACAGAAGAACAAACAAATCCCGAGACCTCTTTCATCGTGATCCAAAGTGAGCTCATTTCACCCGTGCCACATTGTGAAAGCCGATAAAAAAAAACAGGGAGGAAACCGCTAAAAGAAACTTGTGGCGCAGCGAATGACTCTGCTCTCTTTGCAACAGTGTAGTTCTGAGGTTGAGAGGGTGAAAAACTGTTCTTAAAGCAATCCAATAAACATAAAAAGGACAATAAAACTGAAACTGTTCTGTCTTTTACTGCATGTCTGTCCCAGTAAACACATGAATTTAAACTAAAGTCTGGCGCACAAATAAAATACAATAACTAGGCTGCATTCACAGCCTGAAAACATCTCTTTTTATATGCATCTGGTTCCATTGTAATGCACACCAATGATCAGATAGAAAGTGATGTGCAGTAACTGTTGGAAAAAATGTGCAGCTGACATGTTATGTGTACTTATGTGAATATCGCGAAGAACTGTGATTTTGTGTTCTGTACAGTGTCCTTGAGTGTTCTGAAAGGCGCGATAAAATTATTTTATTATTGCTATATCTTTTACCATATAATAAAATTTTATTATTCTAAAATCCAGGTAATTTTAAACGATGGTCTAGATGATTTATTTACATCATAATGACAATGCTTTTAGTGTGACTTATTTTATCTGTTATTCAGATAAGACAATATCAAGATAAAACTCCTTAATTCTTCACATAAGTGCCTCACCTGCTTACGGCTCACATGTGTGCAACAATCGGCTGATGATGCATGGTGTTTTCTTGTGTTGTTGTTTCGCACAGATGAAACATGTCCACTCAGGCAGAACTGATAAATGGCTTTAGATACCTGCGTTTTCACCGTGAACCTGGGAAACACTAAAGTATATTTCATTTAGTAGATACTGGGATTTAAAAAAAAAAAAATCTTGTATGACCTTAATACCAAGTTTATCTTAGAGGACAGGATATTGGATTTTTAATAAGGTAGATGGCAGGCACATGTTTTTTTTTTTTTTTTTTTTTTTTGAGTAATCACAAAACTTACTAGAATCAAGTCCCAGAATCAAAGCTCTTACGTGCCTTTATACATACATTGAGCCAAAAATAAATAAAAATTATTCTAATTTTAATACATTTAACCTGCCAATTTCCAGAATATCGTCACGTGGTTGTAAAACTACCATGGGATGTTTGAAACCGCGGCTCTCCTAAGATCTTGGAGGCATTGTGTCAAATCAGCCTGCATCTTCTGGTATGCATTAGTGTTGTTTTTTTTTTTTGTTGTTTTTTTTGCCAGCCTTTTCTGGCAACAAAGTTCCCTTTCCGGGAACATGAAACGCTGATTGATTGAAAGCTGTTCTGCCAAAGCACACTACAAAGCAAAAGACTCTTACTCCCCTAAAACAGCACTTTTCCAGATTTCCTTTGGCAGCCAATAATTTCTATTTATACTCAGCGCTGTCATCCTGCTCCTTTTCGTTTGGCCTGCCCTGTACAGCATGTCAGCTCCATGTGTATATATTCTCATAAGCTTTCATGGAAGAAGGTATTAATAAACAAGAAAGCTGTATATTGTTCTGTGACTTTTTTGCGTTTTAATAGTTTGTTGAGAGCGCGTAGAGGCTCATTTTTTAATCTGTCTTCCTTTATATTCGATTGTATAGGATTTTGTGAGGGAGTGACACTTTAGGGGAAGGAAGAGGTTCGTGCTTCATTGGTCTCTATTTGCCTGTCCTGTAATAACTTGTTCGCTCCATTGGCTGCCACTATCAGACCCCCACGATAACAGTCACTCATAACTTTGTCACTGTGGGAGAAATGGAGGAGTGGTTGATTGGTTAATGGAAAACTTCAGGAGTGGGAGAATCCACAAACAAAGGGGAGAAGATGGTGATTATGGGAAAAACAGAGTGATTCCTTGTTGTGGTAAAAACGCTATAATGTAGTTAAAACCAAAAGGGATATATATCAAACATAATTAAAAAAAAATATTGTAAATTGGGCAAAATCTGCAAAATCAGCAGACATTGGCAAAATGATATAAAATCAATAAATACTACTAAAAATGCTCTAATGAGCTAACTGATGTGGTAATTGATTTTTTTAAGTCTCCTTGCACACCTTGAAAATGACCACTCTCAGCTATAAATGTTCCTGTTGATTTCAGATTTATTAAGATGTGGGCCGGAATGTGTGAAGGCATGAGGATTTTTTTTTAAACATTTGCAAAAAAGGAAGACTTGCATTTCAAAAGCAAAAAATAAATTAAAAAATAAATCATACCCTGGGTTGTTCCAAATCATGGATATGCTGGGATTTAGCTGTATCCTTATTTCCATCAAAAGCACCCCCACAGTATAATACTGCCACCACCATGTTTTGCTATAAAGGCAGTATGTTCAGGTGCAGATGTGAAGTTTCTCCCACACTACTGTTTTGCATGTAGGTAAGCAATGGAAATTAGTAAGGCGTATCAAAGTAAGGTGGGCTGAAAAGAAATGCATGCCACACTTTTCAGATTTTTATTAGCAATGCATAATTTTCCTTCCTTAATTTTCCTTTCTATGCATTGTAGGCCTGTTATATACAAATTTCCACAAAAGTGTGAAAAAGTTCAAAGGGTATAAGTACTTTTGTAAAGAACCGCAGTGGCATAAATAACCAGCCAGTGATCATTGCTTAAGGAAGACCAGAAACAGCTATTCTGCTCAAATCAAAGCTAAGTGCCTTGCTTTCTTCTCATTTCTTAATCATAATACAAAACGAGTTTTCAAAGTTTAGAGCATTTTGTACAGACTTAAAAAGAAGGCAAGATGCAAAAGAAGAAATAAATCAGTTTAAATAGAGGAAATCAATACACTATATGTTCTTTTTTTACAAGGGAAAGCATAAAGAAGCAAGAGATGGGACAGAGGAGTGTCTGATGTAATCAAGAGAAGAAAGACTCTGCGATGTGGGCTGAATAAAACGCGTTGGGAAAAAAAAAGGCAATACATTTTACTTCTGTTTGTCTCTCACAGAATCAGAAGAAGCACGAGAGATGAAACTAAGACTGTGCCACTTATTGTTCCTGTGGTAACATGTCAGATCTGAATCACACATGAAGGAATTTTACATCTCTCTCTCTCTCTATTCTTCCCATCTTTTGTTTTTAGTGCAAAGCTTTTAGTGGAATAGTGTGGATGTAAAAAAAAAAAAAAGGAAAAAAAAGGGTTTGCTATTTTTTGCCTGGAATAAAAGGAAGAATGGGGAGGGTGAGAGGTTGCTCTGAATTGTTGAGGGCTTTTGAATATAAGCCTGTCCCACCAAACCTCACGGGTAGAATCTCCATGGCAACTGTTCTTTGGCACCAAAAGGTGAGTTAAGAATGGGTGGAAGGGCATTGGGTAGCCCGAACGTGGACACAAACAGAACTCAGAAACAGAAGGCAAGGACACGAAGCCCTGAACGCGGTGCAGATGAGTGTTCAGGCTGCACAGATTCTTGTTCGGGGGCATTGTGAATTGCGCGGCGATGTTTACTCAAGAGTTTTTAATCTAGGTCTGACGGCTGAAAGAACGACTGTTATAAAATGTTGCCTGCAGGCTTCGCTGACACAACAGCCTGCAGGAAGGACATAAAGGTGCGAAGAGCCTGACTTGTCCGCCATACTTGTTGGCAAAAAATCTGATATATGACAAGTGCCTTTAAGGGGAAGAATGTTAAGATATGGGGGAAACAAATTAAGGCAATAAAATACTGATGCTTTTTAACACAACGGTCAAACGTGCCAGTGAAAAAAGCAATTCAGCACGTTCGACTTCACACCCAGAAAACCTACATCTTTGCTAAGCAATTGTATGAATTTTCAGGGTTTTACTAACAAAAAATAGGGATCACCAAGAAACTTTTTATTTGTTCAGTAAAAAAAAGTGAAAATAACGGTACTAAAATGTACTTCAATCATCTCTCTATCTGGTCATGATCAGGTCGCAGAGTCCAAGAGGGCCAGGACAGACACCCAGACATCCAAAGCATCAGTCTGCTCTTATTTAGAAGTGACAGGGAAACCTCCAAAAGGAGATGCCCAGGAGGCCTCCTGATCGAGACGCTCGGACCACCTCAGCTAACTCTTTTCGATGATGGAGCACCTCGTCCTATCTAAAAAAAAATGCCAAGGCCATAGGTGAACGATGGAACGGGGACAGGCTAATAAATTAAGAGCTTCGCTTTTCGTTTCAGCTCTACCTTCACAATGACGGACAGGAGCTACGCCCGTGTTATGGCAGGTGATGCCCATATCCACATATTAATCTCCTGCATCCTCCTTTCCACCATCACTCGCGAACTAGACACCTAGATACTTCAACTCCTGTGGGTGAGACCAGGTCAACCCCGGTCCATGAGTAGGTAATCCATCTTTTTAACAATGAGAACCCTGGTCTCAGACTTAGAGGAGCTGACCCTAATCCTGACATGACGTGCTGTTGCACGCAGCAGTGTCGGCATATCAGTGAATCTTTCTCCCCCAGAGTTTTTCTGTTGCTGCTGGGCTTCTGCAGCCAGGAAGGCACGGCCGATTCCACTTTGCTCTTAACTAGCCTTCAGCCGATTCCACTTTGCTCTTGATGAGCAAAGTATAAAGCTGTGAAACGAGCTGGTTTCATTTCCATTTAGTCATTTGGGAGCGTGTGTGCTGCATGAGCTTGGTCAGGGGTTGGAGAAGATTTGTTTTGCTTATCGCATTGAGAAGAAAAGCGAAGTCTGGTTCATAGACAGAAGTGCATTTTTAAACTGTAGGGAATCTGGTCTTTGTTTTTTCTGATCTGGGCGGTGCGGCTCTGGAAGGGTAAAGGTTTTTTTTTGTCAGAGACACTGAAGGTCTTAAATCAGGCACCCACCTTTCCATGCCTACCCCTTGAGATCCAGTTCATGAAATCCGCAAACAAGATCCGCAACAAAGGGCAGCTCTGGCAAAGTCCAACTTATACCGGAAACAAGCTCAATTTTGTGTCGAGAATGCGAGGACAGCTTTTTCTCTGAGTATACATGGACTCGTTAAGGGTAGAGAGGGGCATTTATCACATTTTTTATTGTTATTGTGGAAAATGTCCTATGATAAAAAAAAATATTTACTATGATGTTAGATTACAATTAATAATGTTTGAAAACCCCCAAATTCCTCATTGCTCCCGCTGGCTGGAGCCTCCCACACACTCAGGATCAGAGTTTCTGTTAGTAAACCTCCCCTCTTTCTCTTTCACCTTTTCTCCTTTTTTTTCTCTTCTACCTCCTTGTTTCAGTGTCCATATAACATGAAATATTCCCTGCAGTAATTATAATAAAGCTTCTTGCATGTATAAATCAAGCGGAGCACTATGGCGAATGTGATAAGGCTCCACTTGTAAAGGTAAAATCTGTTGGGCTCTTTTTGGCATTAAGACAACAATTCTTATTGTTACATTGCCAGACAGGAAACTATTTTTTATTTTTTTTTTAAAAACTTTTTTTTTTAAAAACTCTCCTCGCCTGTTTTGAAGCCTTTACATAGTCTGACCCAATCTGTATAATATGATTGAACTTGACTTTGTAAAGTGCCTTGAGATGACATGTTTCATGATTTGGCGCTATATAAATAAAATTGAATTGAATTGAATTGAATTGAATAGTGATCATATAACTAATCCCTCAGTCATTCCTGAGTTACGTAACTTGCCAGCTTTCCAGAATCCCACCACTGTATGGCTTTCAATAAAAACTATAAACCATGTTCTCTACTGGGTTGTTTTTCTTGGGTCCCTTACGTCAGACATTACCGGTTTATTCCAAAAGGCTTTGATCATAAAGATAAGGGGGCCTAACTGGATACCTAGCTCGAACAGTAAGTGGAAATTTGGTTCTTGATGTACGGAAGGATAGAGTTATTACATGGATATTTGGAGGGAAAATAAACTTCCTTTGAAGCACACAATAGAAGAGAGACCTTTTATCACAAAGGCCAATTACCAAGAGTCAGGTGGCAGCAGGGTGTTTGTTCTGTAGCAGGAATAATTTTCTATTAACTAGATTGCAGCTTTTTGCTGCTTGCATGTTAGATATCTTCTTACCCACATTATGCCCAGTACTTTCTACTATGTTTTCTCTCCTTTTGTTTTACCATCAATCTAAGGCTCACTGCCAGCCAAAAGTTATCTGCTCAGCTCGCGGAAGCATTCAGAATTATCTATGTCATCAAGAGTCTGAGATATAAAATGATTTTTCAGCTCGATCAGTGCACTACAAATAGGTTTTCATGTCCTCTAAAGAGAACTAAGCCATTAACTTCATCTTCCACTCCAATTCTTGCTACTGGGGCAATTTACATACAAATGGTAGCGAGTTTTTCTTTAGCCAGATTCATTCAATAAAACTTTAGACCTTGTTTTTGCATCACAAACCTCTTACTTTAGCAGATAAATGTGGCAGATAAAAAAAGAAAATGACAAGAGTTCTGCAGTTGATCTCAATGGATCATTCAGAACCGCCTCATGTCCAATTTGCAGACATTTTCCAAGCATCCTACGTATTTTGGAGAGTTCAGCAAGGGAGAAATTGAAATGGGAGGTATGTCAGAAGAAGACAGATTCAATAGAAGTGAAAAACAAATATGAGACAGCTCATGTTGGGATACTAAGATCTGTTCAGGAAATGAAGATTAATCTTGTGGAAATCTGGCAAAACCCCCACACTTCAGCAAACAGCAAAGATAAGCCTCTCTAAGAGATGTTTCAGGCTTTCATGAATCACCATCAAGCCGGCCACTTTGCATGTGCATATAAGCTTTGAAAAATGAAGTCGAAATTGCAGAAGCACAAATATATTTGCTACTAATGAAACTATCCCTGGTTGCAGTGTAGTCTCTGAGTCTTGGTGCACTTCGCTGCCACTTGTCCGTGTGTGTCAAGAAATGAAGTGCATGAACACCAGGGGTGTTCTGGGTATGCTTTTGCCTCGAAATAGCTGGCCAGCTGGATGCACAAACTGTCTGCCCTCCCTACATCCTCAAACGTTTTAGCCAACTAACTAGGGCTGAGTATTGTTAAGACCTCAATTCGATTCGATTTTGCTTCTTTGGGTCACAATTCGATTTAAATGTCTCAGTATTGACTTAATTTGTAAAAAGCAGAAGTACACATTCTTTTTAAGAGTACCTGTTGTGAAATATTAGATATTTATTTATATGTTGTTCATAAGAATATCTATAGCATACCAGTGCATGTATTAATATTTTTGAACATTTAAATATTAATATAGAGTGTAAAAGTGAAAACATGACAGTACTTTATTAACATTGAAGTTCATGCATTTAAAGTGCATGCAAACGTAAATTATTCTAACATAAATTATTCTCCTTTCCTCTTAGAAACTGAAATAATCTCATACTTTTTGGACAATAAAACATCTGAAAATAAAGCACCCAAACCCATGTATAGCAGTTACAGCGCTAAAGTGATAATTTTTTATTCTCATATGGCCAATATTATATACAGCTACAACAGTATATAGCCTAGGTAAGAAAAAGCCACAGTTTCTTTCTTTGCAACAAAATAACTCACAAACTTAACATGAACCTAACAAAATAAAGAAGTGGAACAGTACTTCATTTATAAACCTATATTGTTCACTCTGAGTACCCTCTGCAGAGACTCACCATTTTCTGCTACACTATAATCTTATGACTCTCCAGTATTTCTTGCACATCTGGTTTAAGTTCATCTTTAGAACTAATGTTTTTATCTTTTTTTCTCAACGTCTCAGTGCCAATTCACTAAGGTGGACTTATTAAATGTTGTTCATAGCGTCAGTAATCGACAGGTAATGCTCTGCGGTCGCAGAGGAATGACACGATGAGCTAGACCCACAGCACCAGGCATCTCTAAGATAAATGTGACGGCCAAACGGGGAGGCTTTTCCATTCGTGACTGCTGAGTTATAAACCCCACAGAGAGTTTTTGTTTTTCATTGGCTGGGCTTTATGGGACAATTTTTTCTGATTTCGACTGCTCAGTCTGCTGGTTGACTCTGCAGCGCTTGTTCAAGAGTCAACTGGTCCACTCCTCATGAAAGAGTGTAGAGCCACAGTGGACAGTCGTTTGCATTGTTGTTGGCTTTGCAGCAATCCCTCATAATAAGCATGCATGAAGCGACGGTGGGAAAAAAAACTCCTCTTTAACAGGAAGGAAAACTTCCAGCAGAACCAGGCTCAGTATGAACGGTCATCTGACAGAGACAGAGACGGAGGCTCTACAGTGTTAAGTACAAACAACATTATAAATAGGCCGTTTGATTGATTAGTTCTTATCTTGATGCTTTGTCCCTGTTTCTGTTTATGAACAGGAATTTTCTTTCTCCTTGATGTTCTGATATGAGGCTCTTAGAGTTGCTGTAGATCGGTTTATCTGATTATTACCGGTTGGTATTCGATCACGCTGAGCTGCCGCTTAAGTAGTGATTTATTAGTCGTCATCTGGCTTTTGATAGTTCTGCAATACTGCTGGTAGATGGCGCCATGTCTGTTTATATCTGCTCATTCTCCCGGTACTGGGTTCTGTTTAGAACCGGGTCACAACACTATCAGGATGGCCGCTTGGTGTATATAATCTTTTTTTAATCATTATCAAGCTATTTTTGGTCTTTTTTTAATAAGCATATAACGTGGCTATGTACCTTTAAGCTAATTTGCATCTATTAATGTGTTTTCCTGCAGCACATGTCTACACATTGTAAAAAAAATAAATAAATAGAAGCCATATTTAAAAAAAAAAAAACTTGCTATAAAGTTAAGTTTGTATGGCTTTGACATCTGCCAAAATGTCCTCTTGCAGGGGACAGCAATATTCAACTCTGAGGGGAGCTGCCTCACACTCTGCAGCGATTAAAGCACTGAATGGTTATTGTGACTTGTTTTAAGTGCAGTGAGGTCCCTGCGTAAATGCCACTTTTATTGTTCACATAAGAGGCAGTTAAGCTGTCAGTCATAGCCCGGCTACCACAGAACTAATCAGTTTGTCCCAAAGAGCCCTAGTAGCCGACAGGAACAGAGCTGATTTAAGACGGTTAAATAGGTACTGTAGAGGTTTTTATACTCGTGTTAAAATGATGACACCGTGTCATTGTGACTCTTATCGGCATACTGAAGTCAAGTTCTTCGAAGGACTGAGGATCAAATCAAAGTGAGGAGTCACTGCGGCCTATTGGGTGTCTTAGTTCTAGATATGTTTTAATGGCAGCTTATAATTATTAATTTGTTGAATCAGGCTGTGCTGAACTGACCTATAAATGGTCTTGTAATGATCTTGAATGAAACAGTTTGAACTGAACCAAATCAAATGTACTATAATTGATTTGGAGCAGTTTACTTGTTTGTTTGTTTTTTACTTATTTTGTTTTGTGAATTTGCTGTTTATTTGAGTTTGATTATTTTAAATTGATTTAAGTTAACCACAGTGTTTCCAGCAGCACCATGTAACTTTTAGCCACTAGGGACCTGTAGCTTCCAGTTTTAGTGTCTTGGAGGGCTACTGACCGCTCTGGGGCTAGTGGTCGCAAAATTAAACAGTCTCCCTCCGTGTTTTGGAATCTGATAGCAGACAAGCTTGGACCAGCAGATTAAGAAGTCATGGAGTTACTTGTAAAGACAAGACCACATTCACCCCTCTAGAGTTAATCCTGCATCAGAGAACCAAAAATATGTCTGATCAGGTAAGTGTCACTTCTGTTTTGTGTTGTTGTTGGACTGCCTGAGCTCAGACTGCCATAACCTAGAATGGGTCATGTGACCTAGAGTGGTGCTCTAGGTCACAAGTTACATAGACAAGTTTTTGAGAAGGGCGGCCCGCATAGAGCAACAAATATACGTCACGTGCTGTATATTGACCTAATATCAACACAAACTATGCGCTTGCAAGTCACCCAAGTTGATACAAGGTTTTGTTTTACCTGCAGGAAGCGTTTCATGAACCAGGGTAGTTTTCTGGGGTACTTTTCCTCTCCCCTGTGTTTCCTCTTTAGGGACCTGGGTCATTTCAGACAAAAGCTGACAGAAAGCCACCCAAAAAAATGGCCATAGCAGGGAGGTAGAGCTTTTTGGTTGGACAATGAAATAAAGTTGATGCGTTGTAACGAAGGGTTTTTACTGGTTTAACATTCCCAGCATTTTGTTTCAGTCATCTTCCAGTTTATCCTCCTCTGCAGTTCATACGTTCTGTAACATTTAGTCTAAATGTCACCATGCGAGTTCTATATATATATATATATATATATATATATATATATATATATATATATATATATATATATATATATATATATATATATATATATATATATATATATATATATATATATATACTTCAATGTTAACAGTTTTTTTAGAGAGTTTGGATTGAAATACATTGGTAAATCATTTACTCTTAGTGAAAATATTTTAATAAAAGAACGGTAGACTTTCGCTTTCAAACTCTCCATGGAGAGGGAGACAGAAAATAATGGTCTGATCAAAACATTCTTAGGAGTTCAACCACTAAGGTCTGAATATTTAACAGCATTTATTATGCTGAAAAACAAAGTGATCACAACTCTATAAGGTACTTAATCGTTCACCGGTTTTAAGTTTTACGTTTTTGTGCAGCATGTGTGTACGTAGGTTTATTACAAGACACATTATCAAGCTTTAATTATCAATGAATTATCAAGTAAAATACCACTTTGGCCAGGATTTTGATGAAAGAATAGCTTTATAACATAGTTAGTCCTTACAGTCTGATGCTGTGTCAAAGGCCAAAGAATATGTAGCCTATAGCCTTAGAGCAGCAACAATAAAAGCTCTATCTCCTCTGAGCTTCCTTTTAGACCTCGATGCCTCCAGGAGCAGCTGATCAGCTGACCTGAGACATCGAACAGGAGAGTATGAGTGGAGCAGCTTAGTGTTATGTAATGTTTGCTAATTTCAGTATATTTACAAATTTACTAAGCATATTAAAAAGTTTCAGGAGAGATTAGTTTATGGGGTTAGATATTCATGAAAATTCTGATACTCAGCTTTTTATCAAGCTATTGTGTACATAACACAGGCATAAAAAACTATCCTGATGCAGAATGGGATTCTTATCAAATGCCATGAGTAGAACATTATCATTTTGATAATCCCCACATGTATACGTCATATGAGACCAGATATGTAGGCAGGGTACTAAAAATGTATATACATTTTCAAACAATGAGACTTGGAAAGCATAGAGGAATACCATCTCTGATGCTGTTGCAACACAGACAGTCTGACTTTAACTTCCCCCAAAAAGCCGGTCACCCTCCACCTACTGCACAAGTTCAATTTATCCAGGCAGGTCATGCTACACAAAATCTGAGCTCAGGGAGAGAAAAACAGTGCATTGGAGTCGAACCTTGCTCTGGCTTCAAATAAAGTGGAATAAAACATATTAAAACGCGCCTGTTTATCCTGACAAAGAATTAGAAATACAACCATACTGACATTGGTGAACAAAAAGTCTAGTGTGCTGGCCCACACACAGTGTAAGTCCTCCACTGGCCACAGTGGTTCTTTGTTCCTGACTTGGTTAAGTAAAAGAACAAGACCCTTGTGCCCATTCCACCTTTTAATCCCTCATTCAACAATAGACCTGGTCAGGCTAGTGGAGGCGTGAGGAGGCCCCTGCGAGGTTTGTCAAACAACAAAGCAGCACAGTCCCGTCACTCAAGGTTTGCGGTTCCTGCTCATATCTAGCTCAGCAACAGAGGGATCAATGGCCTCTGTCCGAGTGATAAGAGACAAAGCAAGATGGTCAGTTGTGCACTTTGTACCCATTCAATCCAAGTGAGACTGTTCAGCTTGAGGAGGCGTAGAATGATGGGCCCAAAGGGAGGATGGTACTTGGAGGCCGGAGATAAGGCAGAGCCCAGAGCATTCTCCAAGATAAGTCACTGACCTTTAAAGTATGGGAAACCATTGTGGAGCCAAAATGTGTGGGGAAGTCAAGCGCTCTGTGCAATTGACGGGCAATGATAGTTGAGTGTTTTGATAGGCAAAACAAGGCAAAGCCCTCAATCCCTGTAACCTGATTTGCCTCATCTCATCTAGAGAGACAGATATTTTACATACTTTATTAATCGCTACGGAAATTCAAGACTCTAGGGGTTCGTCATAATCGCTTGCTATTTCCACGTTCCATCTTAGTTTCTTTTTACCTACCTGCACAGCTTTTAGAGCATTCCCTCTTTAAGGTCTGCAGCACTTTACGCAAAGTGTTTCTTAATCAGTGTCTTTAGGACCCGTCCCAATGATTGAATCCCCTCCTCATCAGGTCATTAGGTTCATCTGAAGCCTGCTAATTATCTATTAATGAATATTAGGTGAGTTGAGGAAGAGAAATATTTAAAAACATGCAGGTTGGTGAGAGCTGAGGACAGGCATTCTGAAAGACTGCATTAAAACCTCACTCTGAACACTATTTATTAAGAGGAGGCAAGTAAATCCTCCTTATCGCTGAAGGAAAATGCTTTAATAACACATCTTGTTAGGATTAACGCAAAAATCAATTTTGCTTAACGACATATAAAGCATATTAAAGTACTACAAACCCTATGGCTTCTTGGGTAAATTGAAGCCAGAAGTCGAGTGTGAATTTAACCTTTATAATTGGGAACAGGGATGTAAGGGCACCCATCTTCTCTTCAAGTTGATAATCTCTTCTTAGAGGGGCACCAGTGTTGTAAGGCCACATGACGGGGTCAGGCAATCACTTAGATGGCCTCAAACTGTCCTCTTGGTAACTAAAAAAAATTTAAATAAATGAAGGACATGCAGTTTTGCTCCATCCTGAAATAAACATGTTTGATTTGTCAGGCAGATATTATCACAAGACACAGGGGGAAAGCCTGTTAGATGGAACAGATTGCACTGATGCTGACTGGGGTGGAGTGTTATGCTTTTAGAACTGCACAACTTGCATGCTTCTTGTGAGCCGTGTTGTCAACAGTGACGCGAGCGGGAGCACTTTTTTCTTTAATGGGGCGCTGAGTTGAGGCTCTCATTAGCCCCCTGCCAGTGCCTTTCTTTCTCAGCAGAAAGCCATTGAGAGCATTCCAGAAAGGCCTTTAATGGCTAGAATTTTAAGCAGAATTGGCAGCAGAGTTGTACGATATATGTCAGCAAAAAGATACCTACTTTTTTGTTTGTCGGAGAAAGGCGAGTCCAATTAAACTAAAAGCGCTACGGCTGCATGTGTTGAGAAAACAAACTGACCCATCTCTCTTTGGATTCCTTATTACAATTTTTTCCTAATTTGATTTATTGTTTTGTACTTTTTTAGCTAATTTTACCGTGTGCTGACCTTGTATCGACCTGCTTGTCAATACCAACATAATCTCTTTAGGAAATTTAAACTTTGATGGGTATCTCTGAAAGGTAAGCATTTTTCAATGTTTTAGAAATGCATGTTCATTGAGTGAGAATTTTAATGAAATGGCTCATATTTGTCTATTTTCTCCATCGTTTTATAGCTGCTAAATAGGAGAGCCAACTTTTTATTGTTGAATTGACAATGCAATACGTTTTGAATTAACTTTTCTGATTTCAAGATACACAAATGTGTCGACACTGAATGGGAATAAGGCTCACGGACATAACATAAATAAGGAGGTTAGGTTTTATTTTCAATATCAAGTGCATCACTATGAGGTTTCCGTGGTCCAAGAGGATTTTTCAGAATGTATAAAATTCTAGAGTCAACATCTACAGCCACAGGTCTTCTGACTGCAGGCATAGGGTGTTGCAGCATCACAAGTTTTTTTTACCCCTCTCACAACATAACATATGGGCCCTTTAAGTGAATAACAAGTCGACTTTTCCTTAATCTAATACTGCAGCAAATGTAATTTGACCCCCAGCTAATTTGGATCGCCACCGATGTTTTGGACATGGTGAACAATTTTATGGCACAACGTATATACACAATATACATTGTACGAATCTTCCAGCAGTTACTTGATAATGATTTTCCTTTATCTCATTGTTATGTTAAACAGACGTTTACGTTATTGAAGCTTCTCTGAAGTCGGCATGGTAAACGCCTGGAGCGGCTGATACAGCATTAGACTTGGATCTATGTACTAATAAAGATTTTTTTGACCACTTAAGAGCACTTAATTGCACATAGAGCACTGACATATCATACCCAGATGAAAAAGTGATCATTAAATGGTTAAACCAGATTTTTTTTAATGGGTTGTTGATTCACTCTGGACTTGTGGGAAAAGTAAATGAAAGTGATAGAAGGTTAACAAGCCAGTTAGACGTACAAAAGTTGCTGTAGTAAACGTCAAAAAATTGAAACAACTCAAAATAAAAAAAGAACCCTTCTTCAAAAGATCCAAACTAGCCCTTTAAGTAAAAAAAACAACAACAACAAAGGACCCCTGATAAACGGGCTGGAAAGATCATGGCAAAAACAACCCACTTTGTCTGACACAGTAGCAGGACTGTACGTTTGCCACCGTTTATGTGTCACAAGCTACCCACATACTTCAAAGATGTGATAAAATGTCATCTTTTGAAGAAGAAGAAAAAGGACTTCATTTTTCACATTGAGACCCATGTAAAATGTGTCTTTAGATGCACCAAGATGCATGGCGAGTTATGACTTGGTGTGACAGCAGCTTAAGTCTTGCTTGAACTAAACTGTGTTAATTATTTAAACGTTTAGGTCTCTGGAACAAATTTCTCTTTGGATTTTCAGAATCTAAGAAAAGGCTTTTTATTCCACGACACACACACACACAAAAACTTCAACGTTGATGCATAAGATCTGTCATTAAAGATGTATTTCTTTAACAGTGAGACTGAAGATAGTGGCTACATATATTTATATTTTTGATAATTTTCTTATTGCATTGTTTGATGTATTTTTTTTTGATGTATTGATGGTATCTTCTTTCAAATGTAAAGAACTTTAATAGTTCAGTCCTTTCATCTCTAGCTCTCTCTGGACTGTCAGTTGCATTTTTGTATTCATTCGACTCCAACATGAGTACATCTCCTGTGAGCTGCTTCTGTACTGCTGTGTCAGATATGACGGTTTCTGCACCTCTGTTAGTCTACAGATCAGATGTCTGGGAATAGAGGGCTTTATCTGTGATATGTTGTATAATGAGGTTTCTAGTTTCAGAGTAGACTTTGGGGATCTCAGTTTACATAGCAAATGTGTCAGTCTGCACAATTCAACAATTCTAAACATTGACATGGATGCACTGATATCCAGGAAGAAGATTCCTGTCTAGTGGGCAGAGCGAACATGTTATCAGCATGATGTCGGCTAACGTGACTACCTGAGGGACAAAACACCTCTTATCAAGAAATCATTTAACATTTTACTTGAATCCGTATTTCTCTGCACATTGATGGGAACCTGATGTATGCACATGAATTCAGCAACTTACAGTTTTCTCCTCCCTTTGAAGTTTTGTCCTGTTTTCAATCCCTTTTGAAACCCTAGATATGAATGGATGGCTGTGTGTGTTTGTGATTTGCTCTCCATCTCAGCATCCCCTTCATGCTGGAGTGATGAAAAGAATAAGGCTCAGAGAAAAGCACAAAGACTGCTACACAAGAGGCAAACCAACACAGGCACACTCCATTGTATATTGACAGACTGGACTGTATAGTAGTAACCTACAAACACCGAGAGCTGTTCAAAGCTTTCATTCTAAGTTGTTGGTTTTTTTTTTTGCCAGATAAGCTTAAACAAGCAGCATTTATGTGTTGAGCGTTGCTGATCTAAATTAAATTCATACTAAACCGAGAGGCAAAGTTCCCTCATTTCCAGTTCTTTTTGGAGATCTGGATGTTGATCTCCTGAAGCTTTAGTTTTTGAAGACCCTCCTTGTTTGGTGTATACAGTCTGTAAGAAGGCTTCCACTTCTTTAGCCTTATAGTTGTCCCATGACATCCACTCAAATAGTACTACATCCATCCAATTGCAGGAAATAAACTAGAATCTCACTCAAAAGTACAGTATGTACTGGGCCGAATTATCAATGAGCCATACAAAAATCGAGACTGAACATGTCAAAGTTAGCGTAGCACTTCAGCAAACTGCTTCACATGAAAACATTGTTAGTAGGAGCAAAGCATGAGTTTAGTGAAGACTGTGTTTGGTCAGATATATTGAAACAAGTGGCATTTAACTCCATTTTGGACTAACATTAGAGGCTATAAGGAGCCCTGCTGAGATCAGCAGAAACTCCAACTTGTGCAAAACATTTTTTTACCATTTGGAAAATCCAATAGGAGATAATGCAGCAGATAGAACATCATTACTGGGTGAGTATATTGCTGCACAACCACTTTCCTAATATTGACCATGTGATTTTACTTCATATAGTGTACATGGCATTGATTTTAACAAAGTATTGGAATGTGACTCTGTGTCAGCAAATATCTATTCTTAATTGCTGCTGGGCAGCAAAAACATTAAAATATGAATCCTTCCTTTATATCAGCTATTTCTGAAAGTCATACATAGGCGACTAATGCCTACCATGAGAAGATTCAGGATTTCTACCTTTTTGTTGTCCCTTTATAGAAGCAGTATTTTTGTATTTGACTAATGAAAGACCAGGGGATATTTGTTCTTCCCTCAGTTAGATTTCCCCCCTGTCTATATAAAACAATTTACTTCACTTTTTTAGACCAATGGATTTGTCTCACAGTAAGAACCCCAAGTGACTTCTTCTCCCCATTAACAGATTACTCCATATAAATAACATCCAGTTGACATATTTGTCAGGAAACACAGCTGCGTCTGTGTAATCAATCCTCATCCTCGCACTCACATACTTTTGTTTCATCTCTGTAATTAGGGCTTCTGAAATAACACATTTCCTGAAGATCTCATCCATCAGCACCAGGCTCAGGCAAGCTTGGCCTTATTAGATAACACAGAAACACAATCTCTCAGCCGTATAACCGCAGCTGGGACCGACCACACGTATGATCGTGGTGCACAGAGCAGGTGAAAAACTCTGTGCCAGTCTAATTAATAATGCAGCTTCCAGCTTTGCACCATTTATACACTGAGGAAGTTATATGATACTACAAATTATATCTGGTAATTGGCAGGCATCTGTCGGTGTGCGTTTGAATAAGTAATGGCGATGTCTTCTCATGAAGTATTTGTAATTTATCTTTGACTCCCAAGTTCCCCTTCAAACTAATTAACTTTAAAGAAACTGGTAACATAAAACAAAGAACGCTCATGTCACTGAAAACCTCTCTATTCATTTATTTATAAAAAATTTAACTGATTAATTAAATCAAGTCCAGGTTCAAATCCCAGTTGTGTCAAGAAGGGCATCCGTCGTAAAAACTCTTCCAAGTCTGTATGTAAGTTGTAATGACCTGCTGTGGCAACCCGTGAATAAACGAGCAGCCGAAGGAACTCCTTTTCAGTTAAATCAAGCATAGTATGGAAGCCCATGGTTCTATTATTTCATTTTATCCCTTAGATGGGTAAAATTACAGGCATTACTTTCACAAGATGTCACGGATTGTTATTCACTCAATAAGACTGCAGAGGTCCAGCATGCTGAACTTATTGTTCTTTTTTAAAGCGAAACTCATCCCCAAAGCAATATATTTTTATTTTTTTTGCTAATAAACTGTTAATAGTGTTATAGTGCTGTGTACATATCCTGGTCATTATTTTGACAATTGGCATAGTTGTTGAAATCCAGCTTCAGTGTGGCCCCCTCCTAAAGTTCAACGGGTGTCTGGAATTGAATTTCGAATCAGTATCGCTATTGGTTCAAAGGTTTTTGTGACATCACCAGGAGAAACTGATGTGTCAGTAGTTCTACCGTTGTGCAGTATAAAAGCAGCTCCCTCCTGTGCCTGCGTAGCGAGCTGGAGTTTAGCAATTCATTAGCTTCAGTTAGATTATTTAGCATTTATTTAGCTTGTACTAGTAGTCCCGACTACATTTAGTTCTGACAACACAAGACTAAAAGGTTCGTAAAAAGAAAACACATCAAGCACCAAAAACTCAAGAAATCATAAACAACAACAAAGTCACTGGCACTTGGATATTTGGGTTTAAGCAGCAGGAGACTGATCCAAAGAACAATAGCAATTCTAACTCGTAACGGCTCAAAAAAGTAGTTTGTTTAGTGTAACCTGGTCAAATTCTGAATATAAATCTGATCAGGATGCTGTGGCTTGATCAACAGGTTGCATGTGCTAGAAAACCCCCATGTTTGGCTAAATTAAAAAAAAAATCCAATAGAAAGTTTGGCTAATATCTCTCGCCAGCAATATAAAAGAGTTGGTGCCATCTTTTGCAAACCTTTGACGATAGTTTATAAAAACCATGGAAGCCAAGGGTGAAAGAATCAGTTATTAGATTTAGGGAGCAATTACTTTTCACAGAGATTGCTTGGCCAGCTCCCCCCCCCCCCCATATATTAAATAATCTTTTGAAAACTGCACTTTGTTCTTAGAGAAAATATCTTTGATTTTCCTGTTGAGATTTCCTATTCAGAAAGCAACAGTAAACGTACATGAGGTACGCCTAAGTGTCTTTGCTTCAAAAAGTGTTTTTTCGTTCAGTCTGCATGAACACACCACAAGAAGGGTTTTCAAAATCAAATGTTTGACATCTATAGTCTGATCTGCATTGAAACCTGCGTGGGAACACAACTGTGTTGAGTGTTTTATGGTATAGCCCCTGTTAAAAATTGCCATTAAAGAAACGACAGACGCACAACAAACTGCGAAAAGAAGACAAGAAGGAATACGCAGAGGCTTTGTTAAGGTAGTGTTTTTTTTTTTTGTTTGTTTTTTTTTTACAGTAGAAGAGCAAACAAGCGTAACATTTTAGATGAAATAGTGCTCAGAATTTTCATTTCACTTTAAACACGTTTCAAACCTCCCTGCACTATATTGTCACATAATGAATAAAAGTACAATTAACAGGGTGGTGCATCTTATCCAGAAATACTTACATATGTTGTGCACACTCTATGTAGAACTATCTACACTTCAAAAATTATAGAGAAGTATAAGTGATTTCTTATGAGGGAGATAAATAATCACAACTTGGATGAAACATTTGGATTAATAAAACAACTGGGAGAGAAATATATGCTAAAATAACCTTTTAAACAGTATTCTGAAATGGAGTTATTCTATATCTAATTATAATTTTTGAAAGACAGGTATTTTCAAAATGCATTAATGCTGCTGCTTTGCCCACACTGATTGAGGGGAGTTTGTATAAAAAAGTCAAATACATATACCTCAGTGAGGAAAGTTGTGATTATTTATCTCCCTCATAAGAAATCACTTATACTTCTCTATAATTTTTAATATATAGTATTTAGCCTGAATAATGGTGCTCTAAAATGCCCTTCTGCAAGCTTGAACTAATGTTGCATGAAGTAATTTTCAATCAGAAAATACTAGTAATGTCAAGAAGAATGGAAAAGACTTGAAATGCTCCGCATCAGTCAGTCTTGCCCAAGTTCATTACACTAAAAGATGCTGATACCTCGACAAACACTGTGGGAATAACATGCATAAAAAATGAAAGGAAGTGATGAGAAACACCAAATAATTTAGAAGAGAAAGGACACATTTTTTAGTCTAGAAACAAAAATGACAAATAACGATAATGAAAATATACATTAGTACAGTGTAAAGTGTATTTAAATGGGCTTGTTTCCTGGTACATGCCTGGTTTTTGATAATAATCCAAAAATATTCTGTATATTTGAGTTTGGGGTCTCCAGAGGCACTACTCCATAAAGGGGTGTGACAGAGGTCAGCCTGGTTAGTTCAACCCAAAACCCGTTTTTATCTATTTTAGATGATTGTTTTTTTAGAGCACGCAGCTTTGTTAAAAGTTGCAAACCTCTCGATGTGGATTTGAGGTGAAATTACAGAAATTCAAGATGGTCTTTAATATCTAATCCACTTTGTACAATGCACCAGTACCTCTGGCTGTCAATATGATGCCACCACCATCATATTGACAGTTCATACAATGGACATGTTACTCAAAAAACCTTTCTAAACAAGGCATTTGGCTTGTCAGTGTAAGCAGTTAAAAGTCAACTCAGTTGGGCTCAAAGATCCAGTTCATGATAGACTGGTTGGTTCCTAGACCATTCTTTTCATCAGAAGAGTTTGGTCGAAAAATTCGTTTAAGAGTCTCAACACTATTTGAAGCAAGACGCTGTCAGAGCAAGAAGGATGAGAAGGAGTGGTGTAGATTGGCCACAAGCCCCCTTTCCTGTGTACACACGCACACGTCTTCCTCTGTGTACATCTTTGACAATTTCCTTCAGGCCAGTTAGAGCATCATAGATTGGATAATAAAACATGGTAATTTTTTAAGTAGAAAAAAAAAACAAGTTTAATACATAAATCAAACAGAAGATGTTCTCAGGAAGGTAATTTTAATGTATGACCTGGTGTAAAAAACGGCAAGATTCAGATTGTTCACATTTCTTTAAAACTTGTTGTATCGCTGTTCATAAATATTATTAGGAAAGTAATTTGCACTAGAAAGACCTTGTGCTGCTATATGAAGTGCACAAACAATTAGGTGTTTTTATTTTTATTGTTATATTTTAAATGTTCTACATTGTTTGCTATCCATTGTTAATGGTTTGTGTTTTTTTTTTTTTAAAGGACCTTTGCGCAAGTTAGACGCTTTTTTTTTCTTTTTCTTTCTCATACATGCCTGACATGTAAAATGAGTTTTCCTCCATTTACTCCAGTTACCACCTGTGCTGGTAGCCCAAATCTTTCTTGAAATGCAGTTGGGGGGGCCACCCAAAATCAGTAGCCATATCAGCTTCAAGAATCCGCCCAAAAAGAATCAACCCCACGTATCAGGTATCGGTTTGACTGATGTCAAAATAATCAGTATTGGTCTAAAAAACCTGTATCGGTTGATCTCTAATTATAGCCTGGAAAAAAAACCCAATTCAAATAAATCATTAAAGACCCTAAATCAATATGCAACTCAAGCCCTTGATGAGGGCATGCAAACTTCCTGCAGGCACTGTATGAACAAGCAAATACAATAATTCACACTCAGTTGCATGATTTAAGATTTCCGCTTATCTAACTTGGAGGGGTTTATGATGCTGTCCTGAGATAACAAATTTTATTATGTGTGGAAGCCTCTACAGTTTGTTTTTTTTTGTTTTCCTCTCCAAAAATGTTGTATACATGGCTGCACATACAAGATAAGTCTCTCAAAACAAGTATGATGATGTTGGTACACATGTACAGTACTGTCTGTTCCCGTCTATTGCCTCCAAGTTTCCCTTGTTTCATTTTTCAAGGTCTTAACTTTCATTTGCATGTAAACAAAATTTGTGCCTCAGGGCCAACAGCATGCATAAATACAGTGGGGGGTTGGGGCAGGATGGAGGCTACCACCGCTTGTGCAAAGCTTCCTTGACCAGAACAGAAGAAAATACGCAATTTCTAAAAAGGAAGGGGAGAGAGAGATATATCTTTCTTTCTATCTACCTACCTACGTATCCTTCTATATATATATATATATATATATATATATATATATATATATATATATATATATATATATATATATATAGAGAGAGAGAGAGAGAGAGAGAGAGAGAGAGAGAGAGAGAGAGAAAGAGACATACATAGATATATATATATCTATCTATGTATATACATAGATAAATAGATAGATAGATAATTAAGATCAATTAACTTTATATCAACTCATTAATCGACAATTTGCATCTGTAATATTGACCAATTACATGAGGCTTGGGCAGAAAAAATGTGAGAGCAAAAGAGGAGGAGAGAAGGGGAGATGAGGGTGTCAGCTTCCAATCAGGAGACAACTCCCATCGTTCACTTCAAAGAGCTGGCTCAGAGCCGTTTCATTACTCACATCACTAGTGGAGTAATGAATTGGAGAGTTATTTATTTGGCACACTTTGGGGTGCTCGGTCCTAACTCAGCGTCGTTTAAACACAACAGCTTACGTTAGAATTTTTGCTGCCCATGTCCATCCTATTCCCACTGACATACCGCAAACACGGATGTAGCCATCGGTAGATGGATACGCGCGGTGTTCATAAAAAGAATGGACATGATCATCAACAATACTAAAGTAGTGCTGTGGCCCAAACCGATTCTCAGGTGGTACTATGGGGACACTCCACCATGTCACAAAGCTCAAATCAAACTCAAACTAATTCATTGTTGCGAATGCAACAATGAATTCACTTCACTCCAATGACCCCCAATGTCACTAGGTCTCAATTGAAAAGGGTTAGTTTGGGAAGGTGGAATAAGGAGATTTGCAGATAAATCTGCAGCAGGTCTGTGCTGCAGTAGAAAGTAACTAATAAAGAGGTCTGAGTGTACTTCAGTACCAGAATTTGTGTGGCTTGTTGGACTTTAAAAGGTTTCAACCACATCATCAAATTGTTCTTCCCCAGTTGCATAGTATACATGCCCAAATTTGCACACGCACTTGTTTTGAAGCCAAATTTGAAAGCCTTGCTTTCTGCACATCCTGTCGATCAAACAAAGCAGCTTACAAGAGGCAGCGGAAATGAAATAACAAAGGAAGACTCCTTCTATTGTTCCTTGAATCTATTACTGCCTTTGAATTGACTTTATTAAACCCAAGCATAGTTTTGACAAGACTCTGGCATGCGGGTGTCCGCAGGATAACATCTGACAATTAAAACATAAAGAAAAACTGTTGGTTTGGGAAACGACAAAGGGAATGGGGGATATAATAGATGTTAGAGGGAATGGAATACTGCAGAAACAGAAATAGATTATTGTGTAAGGCATCTTGTTTAAACCAAGTGGCTCTAAACACAGGGTCCACAGCCTGCCAGAGGGGGGGATGAGCTGTAAACACAGCCAGGACAAGCAAAAGATGTCAAGACAGTGGGAAATTTAAGACAGTGGGGCCAATGGGGGTGAAATAAATGACATGGAAAGGAGTTGAGATTGAAGAAAAATGCCAAAACTGACAGAAGCACATGGGAAACTGATGGTACAGGAGGAAAGACAGCAAAGAGACTGACAAGGAAATAAGAGAATTTCAGTGGTATAGAAATAGAACCACTCTTAGATAATGGGTCTAATCAAGCCTCCCATTCTGTCTGTGTTTTAGCTACAACCCCTTTCAAAAAGGCTTTTCTCAACGTCACTGCTTTTTTGCGTTTTAGTCCTGCATTATTCTGTCATCACTCACACACCTCATCTTCTGTGTCCCTTGTTGTTTTCATCTGCACCTTCACACTACTTTGTCTAACCTGCTTTGTTTCATCCCCACTCTGGCTTATCTTCAATCTACTGATCTGGTTCCTTTTACTTTGTTCTCCACCTGTTTCCCCAAACGCTCCCCCCCCCTCCCCCTCTTCTACTCTTACTTTGCTTTCTGTACCTGTCTCTTAGGCTGCTGTCTACTTATTCCTGCTTCCGTGCCTACCTTGTTTCCCGCTAACTTTCTCATCTTTTTTCCTACCGCTCCTCTCTGCGCTCAGCTTGGTGCTTTGTTTCTACCTCTGCCAGCATCCCTGACCCAGCCCTCATTTACAGTTTTCAGATCACAGTTTTCCACTTCTATGTCTACCTTCCTAATTCCCTGTCTCTACATATAGTGCACCCAGAAGATGTTATCCTCTTTTCTATCCCTTTCTAATCTCTCATCTCCATCAGCTTTCCTCTCATTCTTTACCACGTCCCTTGTGCTTTGCCTTCCTCTTCTGTTCCATTGTCTATTGTCTTCACACTAACACTTTTTTTTTTTTTTTTTTTGCTAGCTCATATTTTACCACCTCGCCTCCTATATTGTCTTCTCGCACATCAATTTCTCATATTCTCTGGCATGCAATCTCTCTTTTCCCACTCCAGGGCACTCTTACACTTTTCTCGTTCCGTTTAAGCCGCCCTTCGTTTGGCAGTTCCCTGGCGGATACATTCAAGGCAAAAACATACACATAAAATGCTTAACCCACTAAAATCACGCTCATTGCCATTGCATCGCAGCGCACCTTTTAATAATTGCTGGGGATTTTCAGTTTTTTGAGCGACGCCTCAGAGGCAACACTCTAATATGAAATGCACACTGACACTAGTGGCAGGAAAGAGCTCGTCGCATTACAGCGAGAGCTGACTGACACTCCCCTCACTCATGATAGCTGCAAAAATGGATAATGCCGCGGCTCAGTAATTAACACAGAATCATTTACTGTCAGATTAACTAATAAATGCAAATCATGGTATTATGTGGGAATGTTCAGCACCTGAAGACTTTAAGCAATCCGACTCTCTACCCCAGTGAGTCAGACCAGTTGGTAGACAAGTTTGTCTGACGCATAGGACGATGTCTCCTGATGTAAGCCTAGCTGCCGGCTACCCCCTTTTGAGCCGCTTTTATTCCTGCTTCTGTTCTCCCTCCCTTTCTGTATTCCAGCTTTAAACCTCTCTTTTCCTTCTAAAAACAAAACCCTCCAAGCTACCAACAAAAATGTTAAATATGGCAAGATTAGATGATAATATTTGGACTACGCAGCAAGGCAGCGCTTTGTGATTTCTTTGGTAAATGGGGGGGTAGACATGTGCTTACAGCATTTGCAGATCTAGCACGTTTGCCTTAAAGGACCACCAATGTTTCTTGTCTACCGGCAGCGCTTTGCAGAACCAGCAAGATCAGTGCGTTTTTTTTAAATAAAAGGCAAGCTGGTTTATTGCTCTTTATTTTAACACGCTGGTGATGTTGCCAATAACTTCAGTGCTCATACACAGCTTTAAAGAAAAGTCACATTTAACAAAACTGCCAAGAACTGAGAAAGCTGATTTCTTGTAGCAAGAACACATTTTTTTATACCATTTGAACACCCCCTGAGTTATTGGTTTACAGAAGAAATTTTTCACATAAAACCAGCTTTTGCTGCATTCAAAGCTACAGTTTTTTTTTTTTTGGCCGTCCGACCAGCTTTGCACATGTAGACTCAGAAATAGTTTCTAAATTTACTTTTTGTAGCTCAAGCTCTTTCAGACTGGATAGATTTTGACCATTACTTTTCAAGTTCTACCACACAATTTGCATTTGCATTTGCATTCACTTTGCTTAGCTTTTAATTTTTTTCAGCCAATAAATTTACACTAGAAGCATAATGCGCACATATAATGTGCCTAATTGCGCTATGCAACGTCTAAATTAGATGAAAGTTCTAATTTCAGACGCATATACGCTCCTGTTTGACAGGGAATAAATGGGGAAAAAAACATCCTGTGTCAAAGTTCACTTCCAAAAGTATCCCAAAAGTCGAGTCTCAGTTCAGCCACAAGGTGGTAGAAGTCATCTTGTTGACGCTGCTGATAGATGGGATGCACCCATTTCTGCTGAGCATGCTGGTCTTCCTCTCGCAACACTTCCTCAACTAGCATAAGGAAGGCTAAGGTGCTCTTGCCATGTGGCGAATGTCCTTTTCAGAGCAGAAACACGCAGCTGTGGGGCGTACTTTGCAGCGTCTGGTGTAAATTTACGCTTTTACAAACACGGCCGTAAGCCAAGCTGCTTACGTTACAATTACGTTACGTGCCTGGTGTATTTCCTCCTAAGACCTATAGCATTAAAAAGTTGCAAGCCCTTCAAGAGCAAGAAGTAAAAAAGCAAGACGCCGTGATTGTGAAAAAAAGTTAGCGTCAAACCTGTTTATAGTTCAATTAAAATAGTAGGCTACTAGAACGCAAATCTTTAAAAACGCATTATATAGTCTACATAACTTATATGAACCACTTGATCTTGATTTTATGTCGCTCATTAGAATTCAATAGTCTGTAGTTCTTTTTTGAAACATCTTGTTGGAGATTTGCAGCGATGCTGTCTGCAGGAATAAATGCGCCATCTCACTGACGGATCCAGTTGTTGATGAGCTGGCCTCACAAATGACTAAAACTCTTGGGATTCTGAAAGAAGAGAAGCAAAATGCTCAAACCATGAACGGACGTTCTGTGATTGCAGAACAAACCCCTCTCTTCAAACCTTCTACCACTCATCTTCACATGTTTGGGCTGGATTGTCATTTCTGGCTTTTTTAAAAAAAACATGAGCAAAGTTCAATGGAGTACTGATCTTTGATCCTGAATGTACAAAGGACATTGTTCTATAAATTCAGCTTGGATTCAACTAGATTCAAGATTTCCTTTGAAGCTGTGCTTTGATGAACATATAACTATAACTTTGTTGCTGATCGCTAGTGAGTAGAAGTGTACAGTTTCTATTTTTTTATCGTCTTTTACACTTTCTTTCAGGGTTCCTACAAGAGATGCACAATATGCCAAATCACAATTGTCATTGCAATTTTACTGCAAACAATGTAGCAAACAAAAAGGGCTCATTGGACACAATATGTTCTGGATATTTCAGGCTTCTTACATGCATGCTTTGTATTATAAATAATACATTTACAATACAAGCTGTGTGGACTCCAGGTGCCATTCATGCCAATATCTGATGTATACTTAACTGCTGTGATGAGCTCATGGAAGGTGGTAAGGGCATTGTATCATAGTAACGATAAGAGTCAGAAAATTGTGCACTGTAATTGTTATAGATGACATAATTACAGTGTTCAGCTATAGTATTGCACTTACATAATTCCCTGATATGGTGCAGTCCCAGCTTTTCCTCATGGAAATTCATCTCTCCAGAGTTTTTTGTCCTTTTTAACCAGTTTTCTAAATAATAAATATAAGCATCAAGTTTGGGTGATGCTAAGAAACTTAAATTCATGATATTTTTAACTATAGTTAGCTTGATCTGGAAAATAATTAATTCCAATTCCAGACTTTTTTAAAAACTGTATAGGAATCCTGTTATTTTCTATAATCCGACTCCCTCATGATAAACTCTTGGGTTCCCATCTGAAACTGCAGGAGGCTGAAGTTATAAAGCAGCTGAGTGCCTTTCGTACAAAATGTATGGATGGGTACATTAGATATGCTTGGGAAGAAAAAGATAATACGGTCATAAAAATAGCATGACGGAAATTGAATTGAGCACTGGACCACTAACTAGTTTTGAAAATGACTTTGTCCAAATTTCTCAAACATTCCTCAAAGCCACAAGAGATAATTAAATCCTATTCATTGAACGTCTTTGCTATGGTTTTGCACTTTTCTCTGAACTTAACTAAAACGCATGCAGATTAAAAATGCAGAAACAGCATTTTACTCCTCTTTTGAACCACAAGGAACCGATTAAAAAAAATATGTAGAACCTAACGGAAACATTTAAACAGGAAAAGCAAAAATAGGGAGTGATTACATTTTACTTTGAAGTTTCTTCTGTAGCACGCTAAACTTATTGGGGACTTCATTAATCATCTTTCAACTTCTCCAAAGAAGCAGTCTTGCAAAGAAGACGGGTCTGCCATTAGTTTAGAGCATTAAGGGATTTAAGCAAAATGACTAATGGGTTGTCAATACTAAGAGTCGCTGTGGCCAAAACACCACTCGCTCTTTATTTTTCTAATGGCACATTTTTCATAAAAGATAATTAGTTCATGAGCCTTTTGGAGTGTGCCCAACACCAACTAGACCGCCACATTTGCTAAATCTGTTAAGAGCACTGTTAAAAGGTGTTATGAATGCTGAAAATAATTCAGGTGGAGACATGGAAGGGGGCTTCACTCAAGCAATAAACGCTTTAAATGGAGGTCTTAGCTTCCATCAGCTGTCAGGCAAGTTTTGAGACAGCACTAAGAGGCCAGCAAGGTGCAAATCTCTCAGGCAAAGTGTGGATGGAGGAGAAAAATATGTCAGACGAGGTCAGGTTTGAGCTGATATTTTCACAGACAAATTGACAAGCTAATGAGCTTGTGCTTTGCTAAGTGACATGCTCAAGATTATTTAACCGTTTGGTTGTTTTAGAATTACACACCGTATAAGCTCGACCAGTAAATGAGACTTAAGCTACACTCAACGGCCACTTTGTTAGGTACACTGTGCTACTGTTGAATTTCATGAAGTCTTCTTTGCTCCATCTACATGAATTCATTAAGCTGCTACCATGTAATTGGCTGATTTACTATGTGTGCAAACAAGTAATTGAACACTTGTACCTAATAAATTGGCCAACGTAATCTAAAAAAAGACCTACAGCTGGCCAGAGAGAAAGGCTAGAAAATAAAAAAGAAAATAGCATGTCCACATTGTAGATTTCTAATAAGAAAACATTTTGCCAGAAATGAGCACTTAAACCCAACATCCTGGGAGAGTCGAGTGGTTTATTGCAGTAGATTGTTAAAGTAAACCTTTTCTGAATTAGTGAAACAACTCATGGATACTGGGAGGGAAATTCATCTTCCTTCGCTGGAATCGTTAAAAATAATTGTTTCAAACGGTGTAGTATGGCAGCAGCTCTGACAGGTAGGCGGACAATTCACAAAATGCTGTCCTATATTTCAACATTCTCATGGAATAACCCACACATTTTACTTGACATGCAGCAAAATGTCTTTTCCACCCAATACTGGACCAATAGACTTTCATCTTTAAACGCACGAGACACATTCTTCAGAACAAACTACACACTGTGTACAGATGTGTCTGGCTACATTTGCTACACTTCTTGCATTTAGTTTATCTTGATTCTTTGCATTCTGTTATCACCCTTTTTCTAAATGTATCCCACAATAGTTAGATGATCAGCAAAGCAAATTTTCTGATGCATCATTTTCCACAAAACTATCTCCCACATTGAGAAGTTGAAAACAATGCCATGATAAAGTATCCAATAAGCAAGCCTTAACTCATGGAGATTTTATGTGATGTTCACACATTTAATAACCAATTCTCATTCAGATTTGCTCTTATTTAGCCATATCCAACTTCCCATTAACTCTGAATAGCTTCTCTGTTCATGCTTAAAAACAGCATTCCCACAGGACTATGCTGCCAACACCATGTTTCATAGAGGGGATGTCCTATTCGGGGAGCTATGAAATGTTTTTTTGCAAGACATACTATTTTGTATGCAAGCCAGAAGTTCCATTTTGTTCTCCCCTTACCACAACAACTTCTTCTACACGTTTAAAGTATACCTGCAGCACTACTTCAACAAATTTTTACTCAAGCAAAAGTAAAACGTTGTCAGCCAAGAAATTACTCAAGTAAGAGTAAAAAAAGTATTCAGGAGGCTGAATGTAGTAGAAGGCTATTCAAGTACTGAGTAACTAATCATAAACAGCTGATCATTTAATATTTAAAAATATGAAATCGGACAGACAAACATAGGTTACATGCAAATTCTGGTATTTTAAAAACAAAAGATACACTAAAGACAAAATAAACTATTTTCTTAGTATTTTTTTCAACATTAACCATTTGACCAACAAATGGCTCTATCAGCTCAGTAGATAGAAAATAACATTTAAATAACAAAGGCTGTGTACAAATAAGAAGTCTAACTTTAACATAATCTCTAGGTTTTTGTCCCTGGTGCATTTTTGGTTAAAACAAGTACCGTATGTTCTTTATTTGTGAAGTTACTCACAGTATGTAGAGTAGCTAGAAATTTTACCCAAGAGTAGCGATACTTGAGTAATAATATGACTCAAGTAAAAAATTAAAAGTGCTGTGCAGTAAAACTACTCCTAAAAGTAAATTTTGTTCATAAAGTCACTCAAGTAAATGTAACTGAGTATATGTGACTAGTTACTACCCACCTCTGACTACCAGTTATCCTCCTGAGTTGTGGCCCTTTGCAGATCCTCCAGAGTTAATATGGACTTCTAAGCTGCTTCATTCGATTAATGCTCTTCTTGCTGGGCCTGTCAGTTTAGGTGGATGGCTCAGTCTTGATAGGTTTGCAGTTGCTTCTTCCCCAACCTGTCAGCTTGGTCTTCATGGTGATGTTTACTAACCACTTTTATCTACTAAATCTCTGAAGACCTCACATAACAGCTGTATTCATGCCAATATTAAATTACATGCAGGTGGACTCTATTTACTATTTATTTTATTTATAGGTATCAGGGAAAAGGTCGGTGAATACAAATGCACAACACACAATTTAGGTTTTCCCTTTTGCTTTTGCTTCAAAAAATTTTAACAGCTCTTCATTTGCCATTCACATCAAATGCTAATACAATCCATTAACATTTGTGGTTTTGGTGCGACAAAATGGTGGAGAATCAATACTTTTGTTAGGCTCTGTATTTTACCTTTTACAGCAAATCAAGACCTATGCTATCAGCCAAATAAAAGCAAACCCTCTTATACAGAAATCCCACATATTGAGAAAGGGTAGGGATTTAATGAAGTAGATTATCAAGGTAAAAATCTTTTGATTTAATGAAACAACTCATGGATACAAGAACGTCAGCTTCCTTCACCCAAAGTGTCAAAGATAATTGTTTCAAGCTGTGAACTACAGCAGCAGCTCTGACAGGTATGAGGAGAATTCACAAGATATTGTCACCATAGATTTCTACATTTCCATGAAATAATCCACACTTTTTCCCTTTACAAACAATCATTCATTTTCGTCTTAAACTGCAAAAGCTTCACCACAAGAGACACATTTTTTTCTTCCTTTTCCCCAGCTTGTTCCAGAAGTTAAATCTCATATTCAGAGAAAGATGAGCATAGGATAAAAAAAAGATTTTGATGATCTTCCCTTTGTTCCAGATTGTTCAAAAACAACCGGCTCTGCAATGGGAAAGGTTCAGCGAGCTGTTCTGCAGCATACATATCCATCCTTAACGCCTACTTCCACACTTCATGACACTGCACCCCTGTGGAAAAATTCTGGTATTAGGCTTATCTCCACTATTTGATTGGTACTGGCATCCTACAATCTAAAATTACAAGACGGTTAAAGCAATTTGTGTGATGCATCTTGTCCCACGATATATGCAATCTTCTAAATTGAGAATAAGACCAACAGCCTGGGAACCTCCAGCTTATTCACTGTCCAAATGGCTTTAAGAAGCTAAATCAATCTATCTATCTATCTATCTATCTATCTATCTATCTATATATCTATATATATCTATATATATATATATATATATATATATATATATCTATATATATATCTATATATATCTATATATATATCTATATATATATATATCTATATATATATATATATATATATATATATATATATCTATATATATATATATATATATATATATATATATATATAAATAAATCAACGTTTGTTGCATGTTTTGTTCTATCATCCACATTTATGTACATCTGCAATGCACATACCTTCACTATTGGAAAACTGTGCTTAAGCTACATATTTTTTTTAAGAAAAGGAACAAATAGACCTTCCTGCAACAGTGGAGCAATTGTTTGGAGTGAAATTCCCCCCTAGTTGGTGGGCACCAGTCACCACTTGACCAGCATCACCATGGTGACAATATGAGGGGGATAGTTTAGGAGGAAGAGGTTGTTAATTTAAGGGGAGCCTTAAGTGTGATGGTTGACTGGTCCAGATTCAAGGACAGGGATGAATCACGCAGGCTGTGGTCCCCAGAGTGACCCTCTAGCACTCGCAGCCAATGGCTGCACGGCCCTTAAAAAAAACAGCCACACTGAAAGAACCAGCACTTAGCCTTGGTAGCTTAGAGGACGAGGGAAGAGACAGCTGAAGATAAAACAAAAGCCCATAAAACCCCAGTCAAAGCGTAGAGAAAACACTCTCTTCTTTAAAACTTGCAGAATGCACTCCCATATTAACAAAAACTCTCTCACAGAACTCAGAGTAAAAATCTATTTCCTCTGCAGAAGGAACTCTGACAGACATCTGCACAGACTCAATAGTTCAACATCACCACATCAATAAAAGCATCTTTCCACCTGCTTGACCTCCCTCTCTTTCCGACCGAGAGTCCGTCAGCGCTGCTTTTTGAACACGAACAACATCCCCCGAAGCAAAAAAACCTCAAACTTTTCCCACAGTCCACGTTTGTAGCTCTGCGACATGTGAATCCTGCTCTCTCTCCCACCGTCAGCAACCCCTCTATTTGTGCCTGTCAAGTGCATGTTGGCGCTGATAAACTGGCACTATTACAATCCACTCCCACACCTTCGTCTCCTGCCATTATATTCCCCTACACTATTTCACGCTCCCTCCTACACCGTTCTCTCGCTGCCAGCTCTCTGGGAGTGCTGCTGACAAAGGGCTTGAGGAGATCAGCATCGCGGCGTCACACCCGTCTCTGTCACAAACGCCTGCACGTGGATTAATTTGTCATTTAAATCTGCAGCACCTGTATTATTTCCGTGGCAGCAATCAACTGGGAGGACGCGGCTGTGTGAGCAGCCATTAGCGGGCTAAAATGATACCAACGGTGAATGCAGGGTGAGGGGACTTTTAATCACTCTGACATTCTTTGTTCTTTATATATCCGACTGACACTATACATTAACGTCTAGTTTACAAGCTGTGTAATGGTAAGGCAGGAAATTACTGCTGGGTGTCAGCAGAATGTCATCGTGTCTATGTCCCTTTCTGAATTACTGCCGTTTATTGACCCTGTAAATGGCAACGCCGCGAAGGCAGGTTGTCAAATGCAAAGCACTTATGCAAAACAGCAGATGCGGCGCTCGGGAATCCATCGCCGAGTTCTTAGACGGCCTAAGGAGGATGTAACAAACAGAAAGCTGGAGATTACTCGGTGGGAGGGAGTTCAAAATGAGGAATTTGACATCTCAGACTGCGCGCTCGCCACACAAATCAGAGGCTACGACTGCTTATTGTGCCACTGGCGGAGATAGAGGGGTACTTGGGTCTATAGTGAGCAAAAAGAAAGTTAATTACCATGCAGTGTTTTAGTTACTGTTAGAATAGACCGCATTCCCCAGACAGATGCTGCGGAAAGAAATAACTCTGGCTCGGAGGCTCATCAAAATGTACAAATGAAACTGGCAGGTTTAATTATCAACAGGCGAAAAGACAGCTCGGTGCCATTTAATATTACACATCATAGATCTTGTTTGTTCAGATAGTGGGTTTATATTCCTAAGACATACCAGAGTCGGGGGGGGGGGGGGGGGGGGGGTTATTATTTGTTAATGCTTTGAAATTACACTCCGAGCAAGCGAACGTTACATGCCAGGAAGGTGCTCGACATCTTAGTCTTACGGAGCGCTCTTTGCACCCATGATTACACTGTTGGATTACACTGATAGTCTTTAATCCACGGAACAGTTGTACAATTATTAAATAATAAAAGCTTCAGGTTTTTATCATTTTATGTTCAAATATTCCCTTGCTCTGTGAAAAGATCTGATCTCACGTGGAAAAAAGTCCCTGCTTCTGAGCAAATCTTACAAATCTGACCTAAAATATTCATAGAGAAGAAAAGCTCAGACTTAAAGCTAATACTGTGCTGTGCAGAGGATTTGCAGCTAGGCAAAAGGAGGCGAGACATTGTGTGATAAATGTCTCCATGTTGGATACCAAACTTTGCTATAGCCAGGTGTTTAATAACCAATGCTTGAGATAAACTATGACATTAGTGAGATAAATGAATCATTTGCTACACAGAGTCCATCGCCATGGCTGATATAATAGCTTAGTGAGGTTGGCGGACTCAGTTGTAGCCTTTCAGCAATCCAACCAGTCTTTGTAAAATTTATAACACAGTTATTGTAGATCAACTCGTTGAAGGATCATTAGTGGTCTGGCCAGCTGTACTGGCGAGTTTTGGAGCTGTGACTGAGCTCTTTGCTTTTGGCTTTGTTTTTTAGCTGGGGTTCCTTTGCAAAGGGTCAAGAAAGGTCTCAAATTCTATGTGCCCAAAAGATTTCCACACCTCTCTAAGATCACTGAAAGATTCTGAAAACCTTTCTGGTTAATGTGTAACTTTCTTTTTAGTTACCAAATTACAATTTTTCCAAGTTCTCTTTCAGTTTTTAACAGCAAAAAAAAAAAAAAAAAAAAAAAAAAAAAAACAACAACATATGTTTTGTCAACTCATAACTATAGTTTGTGTTTAGGATAAGAAAAAGGGGAAAGGGTTTTAGGGGAACATAAGGGGATACAAACTTGTGTGGTTGGGCTTGAAAATGTTGCCCACTGATGACCTCCCCCCCCAAAAAAAATAAAATAAATAAAAATGAAAAAGCATCATACTGTGCGAATCCAAGAGAGGTTATTGCCTATTTAAGCCAGTTGGAGTCAAGCAGCTCTGATGCAAAATCTCCTAGAGTGATGTAACAGCCTTTAGCGGCGTTCTTCTTAGAAATGGAAACTGAGTAAGTTTCCCCTCAAAAAAATAAGAAAAAAAAATATTTCAAGATGGGTTTTACAATGAAAAACTCGGAAAGCCATGTCGGTTTAGTAATGTAAAAGGGGTGATATCATTGCTTTTGATCGTTTGTTTTAACATTAAAATCATTCAGCTGGGGTCTATAAAAAGTGGAACTGCAAAGCTTTGGCCTGAGTTTCTCAATAATTTACCCCAATATTCCCCCTTTTACCCCTGCTCTGAGATGCATCTGAGAGCAACTCATTTTGATGTTGTCGCTTTAAATCAAAAGGAGGCATGCCCCTCCTCCCCTCCAGGTGACAGAGCATTCTACTCCACCTCAATCAGCCATTTTTGCTGAGGGATGGTGTGATTTAATGTAACCAACAACTAAATACTTTCACTTATTTACTTTGACATTCTTTACCTTGGCATCCTATACCTTGGACTAGAAAATTATGGCAAAAAAAACTAAAAATGGCACATTCACGGAATTTGGTAAGCCAGAAGTTCAGGACCTTGTTTCACCACTCTGCAGCAAATACTGTGATGTAATTGTTCATAAAACCTTATAAAAAAACAAAGAAAAATCAATGGATTCAAAAAGAATCTAAAAATATCTACGCAGCAACTGGAGAGACTGAATTCAACTTTTCTGCATTCCTTGAGACTCTGAGTACATAACAACATGTATTTAAGGCCAAAAAAATTGGATCTTTCATGATATGTACACTTTAATGTTAACTGTTTTAATCAAATAATAAGCTACAAAAGCCTCTAAAAAGCCTCTAAAAATACTTGTTTGGCTTGTATTTGTGCAACTGTAGCGCCTATAATTTACAAAAGATGCAGAAGTGATGCCACATATCTTCTAAATAATCAGGAAGGGGCAGTCCATCATAAAAAAATCTTTTAAAACTTCAAAAACTTTTTAGAGGAAGAAACAACCTTTTGATGTTCACGAGTATAGATAGGATGCCAAGTCTTCAACATCCCTTCAAACCACCTGAGAGCTTTTGAAGCCCTCACATCATCCTTTGGCCCTCTTTTCTGTTTTTAGCTTCACATCATTTAAACCTCCCATCAATGCTACTGTTCTCTCTTCAAAGCTTCAGTCAAGAAAAAAAACAAAAAAAAACAGGACAAACGTGAAGCTTCTTTGACACTGAGGAGATGTGAGCGTTAATTACCGTCACAATCTGAGAGGGGTCGCCACATCAGGCACCATTTGTTTCTTCAGTCTAATTAATGTGTAATGAGAGATGCTGATGTGAGCGTTTCAAACCAGTTATGGTGCTGAAAACAACCTAAAGGGACTTCTTTAAAACATATGGCAGCTCTGCTCTTTACTTTTGTTACTTTAAGATTGTCAGAGGAATGACCTTCAGATGTTATTTGCTTTTTTTCTTTCCAAAGTAAATATGCAGAAACCACTGACAGACACTCGAATTCTCTGTGTCTGTCTGATTGCATCAGTATGAGTTCATGCACTCAGGCACAAGCACAGGTTGCTTCTATAAGGTGTGGAGATTGCCTTTCTTGTTCTCTTTCTGTAAGCGAACGGGAAGGACGAGGAGGAGCAAAGAAGAAGCTCAGCTTTGCAAAACTAGCTTTAATGTCATGTCTGTTTTCAGAGCTACACCACCCGGCCTCAGGGCTCGGCTCTCGACGGATGCGGCGCTCATCCTCTCCAGCTTATCGGTATACCTCACTGACTTCTATCCAAATCCCTGCCTTTCACTGCCAAATCACCTGTCTCTCTTTGCTTACCTCCGTCTTCCTGCACATTGTTATTCATTGCCTCCTGCAACTCCAGGTTCAACGTGCTACGCTCGTTCCATTTCTTTATCTCGCGTATCCATTTCAGGCTCTCCCTCTCACTTTGAGATGATTGCGCGGATACGTTTACGGAAAAAATCTGAAACGTTACGTAGCGCTGTCTGCAATTTCTTCACTTGTCTCAATTTTTTTGAAAATCAACGGCTGGCCCTCAGATTAAATAAACCGCGGCAGCAGCTCTGGTGCTCTTTGATACACTAATCAAACCATTCTGACGGACTATAACAGAAGCTCTGGGGACAAAAAGTACTTACATGGATTTTTACTAACACTTCTACATCAGAATAACCAAACATGAAGATAAGCTAAAATGAAATGTCCATCTGCAGGCTGCAAGGCGCTGCAAACAGCCTAAGCAAATCTAAAGACATTGAAGAAAGTAATTATTAGTAAGAAAACGGAAGTTTGAACCGAGGAGCAGAAGCAGGGGCGAAAATGAGGGCGATGCTATGCTCAGGTTGCTTAGAGCGGATATTGTACGCCTTATCTGTCACCTGCAGGTCTGTGCTTATTATAGAAAAGGGCAACGTCGGAGCAGAATGCCAGGCAAGTGTTTGAATGCAAACTGTAGTTATGCCCTCGCTTCCTCCACAGCACACAGAGTGTGGCGGATGAAACAAATCACATAAGGATAAATAAACATTGGGCT
Source organism: Fundulus heteroclitus (assembly GCF_011125445.2). NCBI lineage: Eukaryota > Metazoa > Chordata > Actinopteri > Cyprinodontiformes > Fundulidae > Fundulus > Fundulus heteroclitus. The sequence goes on along the minus strand of NC_046362.1, from coordinate 25,055,069 downwards.
TTTTTGATGCGTTCTAAAGGCCATGAGAATATGGAACTCGCAACCTCTCAACGCCTTATGCACGGGCAGAACAGTTTTCAGCTGCAGAAACATACGCAGGGGTGCATTTAGGTCACCTGTGCAAGGCAGATACATGCAACGACTATATTAAGATCTGTGCTGATAGGGACTCTGGTAACAATAGCGCATCCATTCCTGCTCTAGTAAGCATCTGATGCATGGGAATACATACAGCAACCCACACGAAAAATACTCAAGTGGCTAGGTAAACAGGTATGGATCTATGCCTTCCAAAAGGATGATTTTATCACTTTTCTCATTTAGTCACATTGCAGCCATAAACCTTTGGGGTATTTTATTAGGAATATATGAAAGACCAAATACAAAGTGCAGCATATTGTGAAGGAGAAGGAAAATGATACAGGGGTTTTCTATTTTTCCTTTTAAGTAAAAGTCTAAAAAGTGCGGCGTGTATTTACTTTCCACCCCTGAAGGAATGCTGCACTTCGTATTCAGCGCTGACTGGGCCATTCTAGAACACAGATGTGCTTGGATCGCAGCCATTTCATAGTAGATCTGGCAGTAGAGAGATTATGTAGCGGTAAATTAAAATAAAATGTCTGATCATGTCAGCACAATAAGCAGAAACTACTCGGGCGAGTTCTTCAAAACTTTTAAGACGGAACGCTTCGCATGTTCACACGGAGGACCCGTTGAAAATAAACCGCTGCATTTTCCCACCGCTTTCCCTACAGCTCCCCAATAAAGCCCTGAATATGGTCTGTGTCTACTTTAATTTTTTTTGCTTTGTTTTGCCCTTGTAACAAAAGCTTTCCTCAAATTTATCCGGCGTTGGGTTTTCTGCCGGCAGTCAGCTGTTTGTTCTTTGGTTTTTGCTGAAAGGGCTGCTCACTGACAATGCGCTCGGATGCTACAGCATGAAGATGTGCAGCTGCAGAACACTCTGCAGTTTGCATTCTTCACTTGTAAATGAGGAAATGGAGTGCAGTGGACACAGATACTGATCAATACTCCTTCATCACAATAAAGCTCTATTCAGCATTTTGCATCTCTGTATTGAGCTGTGGAGACTGAAAAGGATTGGCTGGAAATGAGGCATTGACTCCCTTTCTTTGACTCTCTCACACAAGCGCAGAGGAAACTGAATGATAGGAACATTAGAGGGAAAACAATATTTGCTAGAATATTTAGCCAAATTAAGCAAAACCTGATCTAGGCTTTGTTGGAAATGCTGTTTATACACCCAAATAGCTTTATATTGTTACTGTTTTTTTTAATTATCGTTGCTAAGCTTCCCTCATACCTATCAATTATATTTTTGTTTGCATTTTTATCAGATCCCAGTCCTAAAAATAACATTGTTGTATTTTTAGATGCGATTACTGATGCCTTACTGACACATTCTGCTTTGTTCTTTTTCGCAAAAAATATTTTCCATCCAGCGATAATCAGACTGACAGTCTCGCCACGATGCAGGGGCAGAAATAGATTTTTCTGTCCACGTTGGGTTGCTTGTGGATATATGTGCGTCAGGGATGGACGGCTGGCAGAAATCACTGGCTCGCCAGCAAACATACAGCTCAACTGTTGACAGAAGTCCACTGCTGTGCTTTTTTGGATGCCAGGAAAGGTACCTGCCAGTGGATGAACACGTTCTACAGCAGCAGCTATGATAGCCATCAATGGATACTGCCATATGTGGGTGTTTTGAGTTCAGCAGGAGAGACCTAAAGACGGTCCGTCATGGATGCCAGAGTGAAATCAAATCAGCGTATCTCTTTCCTGGCGTGGAGTTTAGTTTGATCGCTCTGAAGCACAGATTGTAGAAGACATTTCCTATAAGATGTCTCTGGGAAAATCAGATGATGTTTCTGAACACTCCCCAATAAATAACCTAATTGTATCTATATTATATAGAATCTATATGTGTTTTCTGAGTGAATGTGACACATGGACGTACTATCATGATATTCTCATGGAGTGTTGGCATGAATATACATTATGAAAGAGGTTTATGGATTAGCTGTGAAACAGGGATTATGACAGAAAGTATTTCAACACTCCCTTAATGAAAATAAACCTGAATGAAATAAATACAGAGCCTTGCAAAAGGGGACTTGTTCACATTTTTTATATTTTACAATCCCAAAACGATCTTCACCCCAATGTCCAGTCTCTTGAAGCCCCAGCCACCCATCTCTCCATCAACGCTGAGCAGGTTTGCTGTCAGTTTTGGTCTTATCTGAGCAGAGCACCCACACGTTTCCCACTGACCTACACTATTTGGCTTGTAGCAAACTGCAGGTTGTTCCCATGGCTTTCTTTCAACAAACCCTTTTCTTTTTGTACCTCTTCAACGAGTAAGGAAGTCAAATCATTAAGTAAGCAAAGTTCATTTATACTAGGCGCCTTTTACTGACAAAACCATCATAAAGTGCTGTAGAAAAGACAAAAAATAACTATTAAAATTAAGTACCAATAAAAGAAGAGAAAATAACAAAATGAACAACACAATGAAAATAAATATTTAAATATAACAAGCAAGTTTTAACTGCATTTTAAGAGTCCACAGAGCTGTAGAGGTAGACGGTTCAACATCCTTAGTGCAGCAGACACGAGCTGAAAAGCCCCCCCCCCACACTCCCCCTTAGTCTGGTGTGTGGAACAACTAAAAGATTCTGAGCCTCTGAACGAGGACAGCGAGCTGAAGAGTATTTTGTTAGAAGATTATCTGAGTACTCAGGGTTCCGGCTGTTTAATGCTCTGTATGTTAGTTTGAGAATCCTAAAATCTATTAGCAGCCAATGTGAGGGATAGAAAATGGGGGTCATGTGAGCTCGCTAGCAGGAGCGTGTCAGTAGTCTAGCTGCTGCATTTTGTACAGCTTGGAGGCGTGAAAGGGATGATTTATCCAGACCAGTAAACAGGGCATTGCAATAATCTCAGCATGATGACACAAATGCAATGATTATTTTTTCCATACCCGCTAAAGAGACCATGTGAGACCAGTTTAAAAATGTTCCTTAAATGAAAGAAACAAGAATTAAACATATATATATATATATATGTGTTTGCAGTTTAAAGCTCTGCAGTTTAAAGCTTGGTATATTCAGCAGAAGACTCCTCTCACCCAAATGCACCACAGAAAATCATTCCTGCCAGTGGTTATCAATCTCCACAAAGCCTCTCAAGTAGAGTCAGACACCCTCCCTCTTTAATTCTGACTCAAAAGTATTGACATTTAGTCATTCTTTTGCCGCTGGGGCCTTAAGAGAACAGCCGTATTTACAGGGACTAAATTACACACTGACTTCTGTAGGCAAGTGATTGAACTTTTTTAAGGGTATCAGAGTACAGGGGCCTGAAAAGAAATTTACCACACCGTTTTCAGATGTTTATTTTTTAAAACAGTTTGAAACTAAATATAGTTTTAATGCTGCTTTCAAGCAGAATGGTATTACAATAAATTACTGGCCCCAGCCTGCTCTGCATACCCAGGAGAAGCAGCATTTAGTTCCTATGCTCTACTTATCTGGAACAAACTTCCAGAAAACTGTAAAGGTGTGAAAAGCCTGAGTTCCTTTAAATCAAGATTAAAAACACATTTGTTTAGGATTTCCTTCAACTGTTCTAGTTAACTGAAAAACCACTAGTGTTTTTTTATGTTCTATTTTCTATCTACATTTTATTCCTACTTTCTTTTATTCTGTTTTATTTTGCTATATTTTAATCATGTAAAGCACTTTGCATCGTCTTTGTACTGAATTGTGCTATATAAATAAATTTGCTTTGCCTTGTCATTACAATTTGTAGCTGAAATGCAGCAAACTATGAAAAGGTTTAGGGGTTACGAATACCTTTGTATATTACTAATCAGCCACAACCCCAGTATCTGAAGCTTTTTATGACAAATTAAATCAAACAAGAGGTAAGTGAAAATAGTTCCAACTTATTTATGTGCTGCTGTTGAGTTTTCTTTATCATAGAACCTATCATCAACCTTGGTCATTTTTGCCACAGCAGATTTGACATTTGTAGTTTTTTTTTTAAAATAGACCCAAAAAATATTTTTATATCCATGTGTGACGTCTTCGGTCATTTGGCTTAATGACTTACCTGCTGTGGTAACGCAGAGCTCCTCGTCACTGTTGTCCTTACAGTTGTCTTGGCCATTGCAGATAAAACTTTGGTCTACACAACGGCCGTTTCGACACTTGAAGCGAGCCTCTGAGCACACTAGTGGGTTGCCCGCTGTGTTTGAGACAGAGCAGGGGTCAAAGGTCAGCAGTTTGCACAAAGAAGGTGTCGGGGAAATATTTTCTGCTCCAACTGTGTATAACCGAGAAACAGAAGCTTATCTATTACTTGCCTCTATGACTACTTTATGTATGAATAAATAATCTACAAGCAAATATGCAATCATTTCCTTTTTCCATCCCTATCTGTACAAGTTTTAAGTATTTGAATAAAATAAAACTAGGTGTTATCAATTGATGGACATTTTCTGGGTGCAAATAAAAAAAAGGAAAACCGTTCAGGATTTTATTAGTAAATCCTGATAAAAACCTAAATTCAGAGAGAGAGAAAAAAATAAGACGCAAAATCCTAACGACAGCCACCACTCCTTTCTAACTTATTTCCAGCCTTTTGTCTTTTGTCTTTGTTCTGGTTCTTTAAAAAAAAAAAAAAGAGGCATAATCATCTTCTGAGAATTTTCAGACAATTACACCATTGCGACACAGTATGTGCTGTGAGCATGGAGCAAAGCTCCATTTAAATGCCAAGATTAGATATTTGAGCGTGAGCCCTGCAGGCAAAGTACACTGTCTTTGACAATGGCGAGTGATTGAAGTGATTCTCACTGGGAAAGCAGTTAAGCGGTTGCGTGAGAAGAAACTTTATTGGCAGTCTTGCCTTAACAATTCAAATAAGTGGAGATTACTCTAAGTTTGTAAAAAAAAAAAGGTAGAGGAAATGGTTGGTATAATAAGTTATATGCACATGAGAAATTATTTTACAGTAGAAGGGGAGAAAGACAGTCTCACATTAAGGAACATAAGGAGAATAGATATGGAAATATGGAACGTATATAAGTTTAAGGTAAAAGTGGAAAATAATGTCCAAATTAATAACCAGTTTTTAAAAATGCAGAGTTGCATCATATTATTGCATATTAATTCATTCCGTAAAGTTCAGAATTAACTTCAAAGCTGGAGGTTTGGGATATCAGATAATATTTGCAAGCAATATGTCATTATTCATTTGCAGAAAACTATAAACAAAGTGAAAATAAGGAGCAAGAAGAAGAAATAAAATATTGGAGAAAAGAATGTGTCAAATGTATAAAGCTATGGTTGTTTATGAAAGCTCAGCTTTTACTCTCCTAAAGCAAATTTACAGTCAGAGCAAGGTCAAATTTTTAAATAAAAACGGTTTAAAACATAGGAGCTATAATGTAAAACTGTTTTAAATCTGAAAAACTGATATGAAATAACTGGTTCAGGACTTTGCTGATTAATCAGATGTTCTTCTTTCTAGCAAGCTAGACAATGCTTAACGTGCCAAAATGTTAGATTCCTCCATACCTATTTTAAGTCAACCTAAAAGTGACAGTTGAATACATGAACCTCTGGAAATCACCTAAAGTAATCCAAGGACTTCTACCTTCTTAGCTGAAAAACAGTCTCTTTCTTCTCCTATAGAAGTTTCACCTGACTGCACAAAAGATGAATTCTGGATCTAAGTCTGCAACCTAAAAAGAACAGCTGCTTCCTGGATTTGTTCTGTGCTCAGCTCACATAACATTGCCTCTTCCCCAATGCCTTTAACTGTGAGGATACCTTTACCTCCGGAAATGCTATGAAGCCTGACTTGTTGCTTTTGACCAGTTTAAGAATCAGCGTACAGTACAGTGTACAATATATTTTTGTTACAATTTTGTTTTATTACAACAAAACTCAGTAGGCTAATAACAGGTTCTTGCACTAAGTTGCACTAAATTTAAACAAAACACAAGTAAACCATATTAAGCACATCTGATGAATCCACAAAGTCTTTGGAAATGAAGATTTGCTCCTTAAACCGTGCTGTCAGGCAAATAGCATCTCACAGCAGTAACACACTTTGCACACTGCAAAGAGAACTTAAAGTAAGTACAATTTTCTTGAAATGAGTGTATTTGTCCTTCATTTGTGCAGGTAAATAAGATTATCTGCCAATGGAATGAGTATTTTACCCCTGAATTAAGATAATTAGATATACGGCACTTGAAATAAGATGATGGAGATGAGTTTTTCCTATTTTAAGTGTGGAAATCTCATTCCATTGGCAGATAAGATTATTGATCCACTCGAATCAAGGACAAATACACTCTTTTTGTTTCCCTTTTGCAGTGCACAAATTAAATGAGATATTTAGCACTATTTAAAAGAAACACCTCCAAGATTTAAGCATGATTATACATTTGGCTATCAGGACAAAAGGCCTCTCATTTTCAAAGACCAGCAACATTTCCAAGAGAAGGTTATTAAAGGGAAATATTTATTATTTTACTGAGGCTTGTATAATTTTTCAGGGGGAAACCCAATAGGATATAGGGAAAATACAACAACTAAACAGACAGGCATGTTAAACCAGACTGCACATCCAGTACCTTACATGTCCATAACAGAATTTGTCTGGCCATTTTTTCATTTATTAAGTAAAAAGAATAATGGTATGAAGATACCCCCGCGACCCGACCCCGGATAAGCGGAAGAAGACGGACGGACGGACGGACAATATGAAGATGGTAAAAGACTGCAAAAATGTGTTTTGCTTTTATTGCTGTCAGTAAATGACTAATTAGCACAGAAACAACATATTTGCGCAGACTATAGGCAATAATTGTGCATTCTGGTATATTTGTTCAATAATCAATCCTGCTTTATTTTAGTGAATTAACTTAAATGTTTTAATAATTCCATCATACTCAATCAGTGGCTATGCAAATAAAACTATCAACATCCTTTATTAGTTAAAAAAAAAACATCCTAAGCTTTTATCCCTACTAAAACTAAGGAAAGAGTTCATGCATTTTGTGTCATGATACTGTACTTAATCTTTGAAATCCAATTTTCACTGAAGTGCATACTATGATTCTGTTGCAAGTGCAAAATGCTCACATCCAATGTACATAATGGAGTCTGTGTTTAGTGCTATTTGCTTTGTGAATGAGACAATGAGAAAAAAAACAGACATTATCTGGCACTAATACAACTTGCAGCACAATAACATAGGAATAGGGCTTATGTGTGTTAAACAGCCTTGCCTGCAATCCTGCTGTAGCACTCACTGAAAGGACGGCATGCAATAAACAAAAATAAAAAAAACACAAAAGGACCATGAAGGTATTAAAAATTTTGGCTACATAACATCATTTGATAATCAAGAATAGAAAAGGCCAGTTTATTTTAAAACAACAGCTCTTGTTCACTGCAGTACTAGAGGGCATGTAGGGCATTGCTAAGGAACAACGTTATGCAACACCTTGGTAACACATTTACAAAGTTATATTTTACATTACACTTTTTTTTTGTCTTTTTTACAATTACCAAATAATCTTTGACAGGGTGTTGCAATATATATTTATTCCATTATCCTGTAATCATTTCACATCTCTCCCTACATTAAGAGAAACGGGGACTTTCTGGAAAGTTACTAGTGAGTAACTCCTGGACAACCACTTTGACACCCTGCTCAGATCTTACAGGAACATTATTTTAATTTTTCATGCCAGGAAGCCAAATCTTTGGGCCCCTCTCATCCATAAAGTGTTTTAACCGGAGGACGGTACATCTTGGAACCGACTATAACATCTTGTGACTATGGCCTGAGAGCATATGAGTGCAACTGAATCTGGGAGTTGGGTGTGAGAGACTCACTGCAGTTCTCTTCGTCACTCCCGTCAGGACAGTCGCTGAAGCCATTGCAGCGGAACCTTCCGATGATGCAGTGGAGACCATTAGCACAGGCGAAGAACGTGGAAGTACACTTTGGCTTGACCTTAGCTGTCAGGACACAGGGAGTCAGGGAAAGAGGAGGAAAGAGGAACAACAGATTAGTCTGTGCATGATAAGCAGATGCAACTGCAGGCTACATCATATTTTATGATAGTATTAGCCTTGGATGGGATGCATAACGACAGCGAGGAACCACCCAAAGCAGCCAGCTGGGTTTTCTCCAAGGTTTTATGTCTAAAAAGCAACTTCCACAAACACTCTGTGGAACACTATTTCAAAATGAAAACTCTGAACCACTCATAAATAATATTCAAGGTCCAAACTTTGGAACAAATGTGTTATATAGACACATTACTATTCATGAGGGTTACCTTGACTTTCGAACAAATATGACACAAAAGGGAACATTCTGAACACCAAGAACCAATTGGAAAAGCAAACGACAAAGACAAAGTGAGCAAATTGTGTGGGAGAGTGTTTGTATAGATCCCAGCATCGATCAGCCTAAGTAGGCCATGGGTCTTATCTCAAAGGACAGGCCGGAGGTTTGAGTGGCAAGCCTGCAGAACATTAATGCTCACTGTACTCGGTTTAGCACTAACCCATGAGCTTTTAGCTCAACTTGATCTTCCCTGGCATCAAGTGAAAAACAAAAGGTTGATGCAAGTAAAGGCATCAGGAAATTAAGACATGTAATTGAGTTTGAGTGTTGCAATGTTGGAGAGCTGAAGCCTGAACGCATTAACGAAATATAGATAAAAGGTTAATAAAACTGCTGCTGTTTTTACAAACAGTGTAATGTCTTAGATCTTGTTCACTTTACTTTGGTGCCTGTTAAACTGCTCATATGAAATAAGAAATTCCTGTATTGTTCCACAATGGGGATGTTCGGTTGTGACAGTGGCAAAGACACAGACAGAATTACACACAATTTTTAGTAATGAAAAAGTTAATATAATCTATGACTAATATAAAAAGTAAAAATTAATACCAGAGCATATATTGCACAATGATTGATAATATGGCATAGTCCGGTAGAAAAAAGATGAAATATTCAAACTAAACAGTGGGAAAACAATGTAGAAACACCAGCCTAGTTGCAGAAAGATATAAGATAATATGGAAAATGCATGATAGTACAGCAGCATCTCCGAGTAGCTAAGGAGCGTGAAAATACCTTAGCATCTGAGCAACAGTGTAAACCAATCATGATCAGATCAGAACCCATGCAACCATTAGCAAGTTGTAAACATTTATTGAGTCTGTTATGAGCAGCAGAGATTATTAAGCCTAACTGCAGTTGAGAAGAAGGATCTGCGGATGCGCTTCTTTGAGCATCTGGGCTGCAGCAGTCTGTCACTGGAAGAGCTCTCCAGCAGCTCCATGCGTGGGGTGGGAGACATTGTCCATCGATGATGTTATTTTTCTTATAGTCCTTTGTCTCCCAACATCTGCACTGAGTCCAGAGGGCATTCCAGGACAGAGATGGCCCTCCTAATAAGCACACCCAGCTGCTTCCTCTCAGCTACAGATAAGCTGCTGCTTCAATAGACCACGCCATAGAAGATGGCTGATGCCACTACAGAGTCAAAGAAGGTCTTCAGGAGCACACCTTGTACTCTAAAATACCTCTGCTTCCTCAGCAGGTAGAGTCCACTCTGACTCTGTCACTCCAGTCTAGTTTATTGTTCAGGTGAACACATATTCACTTATAAAAGTCTGATATCTATCTTACTTATAAGAGTCCACTATGTCAACATCAGAACCCTGGATGTCCCCCTGTGTCAATGAGGTGGGTCTGTGCCTGCATTTAACATGAAGTGCTTCTGTTAGCACCGGTCCACAAAGCTCTCTATCCACTGTCTGTACTCTGAGTGGTCCTCATCTATAATGAGACCAACCATGGCAGAGTCATCAGATGACCTCCGTAGGTGGCAACCTGGGGAGCTGATGGAGAAGTCCACAGTGTAGAGGGTGAACAGAAACGGCACCAGCACAGTTACATGTGGTGCTCCCGTGCAGCAGATAAACCTGTTAGAAATACAGCCTAGTGTTCTCATACACTGCAGTCGACCAGTGAGGGAATCTAGTAACCACTGCAACAGGTGGTGGTCCATTCCTGACCGCTCCAGATTGCCCTTCAGGAGATCTTATGAAGTGTTCTTCTCCGCTAGAGAGACTTGCAAAAGAAATTCTACTTATTAAACGTTTTAACCTTTCCTCTTGTCACATCCAAAACCGTCAATGTATTTTATTGAGATTTTACTTGATAGATCTACACAAAGTAGTACATAACGGTTAAATGGAAAGAACAATGATACTTCTACAAATAAAAATTGGAAAAGTGTGGCAGGCATTTGTAATCACCCCGTCCCTCTTTCTGTAACATCCCTAAATAAGTCAGACTGTTGCTTTTAGAAGCCATCTGAGAAGTAAATGAAGCCCCTGTGCATGTGATTCAAATTCAGTCTAAATACAACAGTTGAGCAAAGGCCTCAGCTATTTCTTAGACAGGTCAGGGATAAAGTTGCAGAAAAAAAATTACACCACAGTTAGCATTTAAAGCCAAATACGAAGCCTTGAACATCTCATAGGGAACTTTTCAATCTATCATTTGAAAATAAAGAAAGTCGTATTATTTTACTAAACAATAATCACAGACAATGCTAATTGAATTGAATTGAATCTCCTGTCTTGTATGGTGTTAAGAAAGTTTGTGACTCTCTAAATTTGTCTCAAATAATAAATAATGCTGCCAGGCTAAACTGCAAAGACTCAACTAAACCAACTTTGTTGGATTTTGTGCTAACCAATAAACCCTATTCATTCAGCTTTTCTGGCGTTTTCTGCAATGATGTCAGCGATCACTGTGCTATCGCATTGTGAGAGATGAAAGAATGCCAAAATCTAAACTCTGTTATATCTTTAAAATATATTTGAAACATTTCAATCTCCAGGCATTTTTTTCATGATCATAACAACAATATTGGTCACAAAAAAATTATTTTTGACGTTGACTCTGCCTGGGAATACTTTCAAAATTGCTTCTTGTTCATTTGCAACAACAAAAATTAGGATTTCAGGAATATTTAATCCTTGGATTACTCAAGAGCTTTTAAATCTACTGCGAGAAGGAAATGTTGCCTGGTCTAAAGCAAGGTTAACAAACTCTGCCCCCTGATTGGCAAACTTTTAGAACATGAAGGAATAAATGTACCTTTCAAATCAGGAAAACAAAATCAGACTTTTACACAAGATCTATTTCAGAAAATCTTAAAAGTTTGGAAGGCCGCCTATGTTATCCCTCTTTTAAATGGGGTTGAACAAACTGATCTAAACAACTGTAGGCCCATTTCCAAACCATCTGTACTTGCGAAAATCCTAAAAATGCATTTCAACTCTCAACTTAAAAAGTTTCTAACAGCAAACTCTTCTGTAAAACTCAGTGAGATTTCAGGGCAGGTCACAGTACAATAACTGCTGCAGTGTCTGTAACTAATGATATAATTAATGCCCTGGACAGAAAACTGTAATGTGCTGCTCTCTGTGGATCTTTCCAAGGCATTTGAATCTATTGACCACCAGTTACTACTATACAAACTTGGGGACATTGGTGTGTGTAATTGTGCCCTTGAATGGTTTAGAGACTACCTCTCAGAGAGCGTTAGCTAGGAGAAAGTGTAAAGATTGGGCTTTTAGAACATCAGCAAAGGAGACCTGCAAGGATCTATTCCGGCACCTGTCCTCTTTTTTATAAACAATCTATGTGGTCATCTAAAGCTCATCTCTATGCAGACGATATCATCATCTATTCAATTCCATCTTCCATCAGCCAAGCAATGATTGATCTCCATCCTACCTTTGAACAACTCCAAATTTCACTTCTGCAACTGAAGCTGGTCCTAAATGCTAACGATACTAAGAATATGACATTAGCAGAGCTCACTCTCATACTGGTCTGCATGATGATCTTCTAACACTATCCGGTGCAAACATTGAAAAAGGCTGGCGTTATAAATACCTGGCCGTGTGGATTGATGCTAAACTGCCCTTTATAAACACACATTGAACATCTGCAGAAGAAGCTGAAAGCTTTAATAGGCATCTACTACAGAAATAAATCACCCTTGATCCCTGATGTGAGGAAAATACTTGTGCAGTCCACCTTCCTCCCAGTCCTGGACTATGGAGATATTCCGTATTTGAATGCAGCCTCTTCAGCCCTCCACTGCTTGATCACAGTGTATCACGCTGTATCACAGTGCAGTACGCTTCATCACCAACTCATCATACAGGACCCATCAGTATGAGCTGTACTCTCTGCTCTCATGGCCTTCACTACACCTGACGAGACAGAAGCACTGGCTAACATTCATTTATAAGGCTATTACTTTGGCAAATATACTTTGGCAAGCTGCCCTCCTACCCAAGTCTTTTCCTGTCTCCTGCCAACAGTGGTTACAACTCGCCCTGTTCTTATCGACATCTCCACACTGTCCCGAGGTTCTTCACAGATCTGGGTAAAACTTATTTTTCCACTGCTGCCCCACTGGCCTGGAATAATATCGAAAGTTCTCTGAAGTTCCAGGATCACAAAGCCCTGAGTACTTTTAAAACTATTCTAAATAGGTCAATGGCTGAAAAGTGTAAGTTGAGTGTGAGTTGTACTGTAAATTGTTTTTATATGAAATGTTTATTGTGCCTTCTTGCCAGGTCTCCCTTGAAAAAGAGATTTTATCTCATGGGACTTCCTCATAAAATAAAGGTTACATAAATAAATAAAATAAAATACTCTGGAGGAGTTGTGGAGATCCACAGCTCAGGTAGCAGTCCTGAAGTCGACAAGTTTCTGGAGATTATGGAAGGCCTTAAGAAGTCTTGTTTGTGTCCAGCCATGTAGACAACATAGCAAACAAGGGTATGAGAAGACAGTTTTGTTTTTGTTTTTTTTAAAACCAACATGGTCCAGGGTTCAGACTTAAATTAAATTCAGAATATTTGTAAACTGAAAACTAATGTTTGCAGACACTATCCATTCAATCTGACTGAACCATTTTGAAAAAAGGGACAAGATTTTAGTCTCTAGAAGCTGGTAGAGAGATACCTCAAAGACTTACAGTCAGGAGAGGCAAAATACCAATGCACAGTCAAACTTTTATGTTTTTACTTGTAAACAACTCTCAAAATTATGCAACTTTTTCCTTCCGCTTTGAAATGAAGCACTACTTTCGGTCAAGTGCAAAAAAAAATCCAAAGAGTGATTGAAATAATACAACAAAGGCATAAAATATTTTCATTTCTATAAAATGGAAGAAAGGTAAAGCACAAACAGAGAAAAACTTAATGGGCATCCAAGATACCTAAACATAAGACATCAAATACTTTATGTACATTCTCTTCTCATCTGCAATGCACACAAAGGGCCTTCTCATAGACTGGCAAAGGGCTGTCTCACATGCCAGGGGCATGCATTTTCCCTCCATAATATACTCTGGCAGACAGATTTATGAGCTCTTTCAAACAGGGTATAGCAGGGTGAGGGGAGAGGATGCATAACAACCACAATGGTTTGGAGCGTGCATCCCAGGGATGAAACGTAATCCGCTGGATGCAGGAGGAAGACAGGATAGCAACCAATCTATGTGTATGTTGTCTAGGGAGCCATTGTTTACCTGGATAGCTGAGACTCTGAACAGCCAAATCCCATTTAGCATGCTGTATCACATTCATTAGAGCCAAAGGAAGAAAAATAGACAAGCCTCTCAACTGCAGAAGTAGACAAAATAAAATTATAGTGATAAAACACATGCTGGTGCAAAAGAGTGATGTTACATTAGTTTAGGAACAACGAAAATAAACATCATTTTTTATTCTCCATTAGCATTTATTTAACATTTGTTGTATTTCCAGGCTAGAACATATTATTGTGTACTTGTCAGTATTGATGGAAAGTTCCTATTTCTCTGCTTTCACAAGAGCTTGTCTTTTTATTTCATTTTATTTTATAGTTTCTTTTTTTTTTTTTGGTGCAATGCAAGCTTGGCTAAAAGCAGCATTTTCTGCAACACGACTTGTCAGTCACTTCCTCCCTCATCCGAATCCTCATTACCACTTTAACTGCTGGCTACGATTCATCTCAGTCAATGTTTGTGCTTCAAATTAGCTCAAAAGTCAAACGAAGGGCAAACTCATGAGTGGAAAGCTGTGGGTGGGAGACGCACAGCCCATCAGAAGGATAGAGCTAATGTGCTTAGCTGTATTTTGTGGATGTTTAGCCATTCATAGTCTAAGCCAAGACGTTCGTAGAGCAGGAAGTTGAAAAATTAATTATGTGTAGAAAGCGGAAAGTATAAGACTTGCCAAAAACAAACTTTTTGTAGCTTTTGATTTTTTATTTGAACTTTCAGAGTTTGGATGTAAACACTGCTGTCGACTCAGATATTACTGACGATTAGTGCTGTTCCACCTTGCTCTTAAACCTTTAACCGTTTATATCAACTCTCCTTTGAGCCGTTGCTGCTTTACTGATGCCAAATTTTCCTCCTCTCCGCACAGCCGCTTTTATTGCAGTTCCATGCAGTTGTTTACAAAAATCAGGCAGAGCCCTGGACTGCTTCCAAACTTTGCTCCACTGTTCAGCTGAGCAGCAAAAATGAAAACGAATGAGGTTAGCAGTTGAGCTCATTCCTTGAGGAAAGACTATCACTAGCAGAAAAAAAAAGACATGGCAGTTTCACAATGAAACACACGACGGGAAGACACAAACACACATACAAACATGTAGGCGGAGAAAACCCCCCAGAAAAGCCCGTCCATTTTCTGTCTGTTTTACTGCTTGCAACCGAAAACAACTTCCGGCTTCTTGGACTGAAACAGCTTTGAGCCAAATATCCACATGTGCTTTCGTCGGTTATTTATATCTATTATGTCGGTTAATTTATATCCAACATAATTAAAGGGACAGTGTGTAACTAATTTTAAAAATAAAGTATTGCTTTTAGAAATACATTGTACAGCAAAGTCTAATAACATCACATCATCACATCTCTTAACTTGGAATTATAAATACATAGGTGTCAGTGCACCCACTGGGAGGTGCCATGTTTTGTCGCTATTTCTGATTTCAGAAGCTGAAAGGGGACAAACTTGTCAGCCATATGCGTTTTCCCAATCTGCCTCCTACATGAAGACATGCTGTCGGTGGAGGAGTATAAACAAGCAAAGACAGCTTTCCTGGAGCTCTGGTCAACCTGAGGCTTCACTTCCCATTGGCAACCTGCTGAACACCTGGCCTATCCACCCTCCACCGAACAAATCTCTACCTACCCCCGAATCGCACCTCAGCCTTTCACCGATTGTCACAGCCCGACTACTCTCCTTGGTCCAACACAAAACCATCATCAGTAAGTCAGCCTCTCCTGCACAGCCGCCTGTCTTGCACAAGCTCAACCTTCCTCAATTTTTTTCTCTCACAGACCGAGACCTGGGAAGGCTCTGGTCTCTCTCACAGGCCAGAGCCTTCCCAGGTGGCCATTATCATACTCCACCCCATTACCCTTCTGTACCCCATTCCTTCAATAATCATCCTTTACTGTAACTTGCCTCCAAGCTTGCTGCTTCCAGGTCACTATGGAAAACCAAATCATGACATGTTGAGCTTATTTAAGTCAGTTGCTCTGATGCTGTTATTCCCAACATATGATGGCAGAGGAGCTCACACTCTCCAAAACAGACTTATAGAAGATATGCAGCATCTTGCTGCAAACAGTGAAGGTCCTAAGCTTCCTCAGGAAGTACAGTAGACTTCGCCCTTTCTTGTAGACAGCTCTACAATTACGTTACCAGTCCAGTTTGTTGCCTACATGAACACCAAGGTATTTAAATTCCTCCACCACCTCCACTACTTCTCCCAGTATGGTAATAGTGTTGATAATATTCCTGTTTCACCAGAAGTCTACAATAATCTGACTACCTGGTTAGACACACAGTCTCACAAACCGTGGTCTGTTTGTCAGGTAGTCTCTGATCCAGGTGATTGTTGAGGCCTCCACCTGAGTCTTCTGGAGTTTCTGACAAGGCAAATCAGGTTGAATAGTGTTAAATGCACTTGGGAAATCATAAAAACATGATCATCACAGTTCTGTGTACTCTGTCCAGATGACAGTGGGCTGGTGATCTTCTTCATCCCTGACCACACATCTCTTATATTGTTCTGCTGGAGCTTGCTCTCCAGCTTCTTGTTGCACATCTCCTTGTTTCTCATATCTTGAGTCTAAGTTTCTTATGTATACTCCTCAGTACTTCCTTGACTCCCTTTCTGAATGATCTTTTTTTTTCTTGTTTAGAAAAAAAAAGATCATTCCTAACCCTAACCCTACCGCTAACATAACTATAACCAATTACAGTTGGTTACAGTTGGTAAATTTGCATATGCTCGTATGGTCAGAAAGCCTGGCAGAGAGACACTGGAGTCTGGGATACGATCTTGCAGCCATGTTTCAGTGAAACACAAATAATGCATTCCCGATATTCTGGCTGGGTCCTTGTTAAGGCTTGGAGTTCCTCCAACCTGTCTCCCAAAGATCTTACATTGCCCATACTAACCAATGGAAGGGATGGCTTAAATTTCCTCCCTATCTCTTCTTACTCCTGCTCTACTCTGCATCCTCCATTCCTCCTTTTCAGCTCACCTTGGATTTGGGGGCATAGTTGAAGTATTATTTCAGCTTTGGACATGTTAATTAGCTGCTCCTAGTTGTACAAAACAAACGTGTTCTATGATTATCAAAACAGATGTCCCAAAAATGAAAAACACACTAACAGTTGAGAAAAAATATCCAAAAAAGCAACTCTTCATCCACAAAAAGGAGGAATTGAAGTTCCATAAAAAGATTTGCAGAATAAAAACTACAGAGCTACTCCAGCATGCAGCCCCCTTCGGCAGCACAATTCCAGATGTTGGTGAATGAGGAGTAAAGAGTCATTTGAGATATTATGCAGTGTTGCCATGAACACAACCCAAAAACCAACTTCACACTTACAGCAGCCCCTTCCTGGCAGCCTCAAGACTCTATCAGCAGAACGTTGCTATCACGTAAATTTGCCAATAACACATAAAAAGTTGGTAGATTTGTTTCTAGTCGCTTTTTTTAAGAAAAAAAGTCACTAGAGGGCTTGAAAAGTACAACAGTGCTCGCTATGGAGGCACAAGATGGAGGGAGGAGCTGTTTGTTTTTTAAGACTAAGACTGAATTCAATGCAAGACCACCATTTCACCCTAGGAGGGTGCCACATTGACGATTTTAGATATAAAAGCAGGATTTCAACAAATATGCAATAACCTTTCAAAAATAATGACCAGAATATGTAGACAGCACTATAAGACAACCATGTTAACAGTTTATTGGCAAAAAAAAGTTGGTTTTGGGGTAGTGTTACCTTCAAGTTTCCTGTCAGCTGTGCTGACCAAGAACTTGATAGAACACAGTGGACCTACACAAGCAGATGACATGGTTCCCCAAATCATCACTGACTGTGGAAATGTCACTAGACCTCATGCAACTTTGGTTCTGTACCTCTCCACTCTTCCTTCAGCCTCTGGGGAAATTGATCACAATCCTCTGAAGGCTATCTTCCTGTTCGTTGCACAGGATTTTCCATCAAATAATTTCCTTCAGCTAAACTTTCTAATGAAATTGCTTGGATAGAGCACTGTGAACAGCCAGATTCTATATAAATTAACTTTTAGGGCTTACCCTTGTTGAGGAGGGTGTGAAGACTGTCTCTTGGACTGATTGTAAAATTTCTGTGCCAAAAAAAAAAAAATCCCTTTTCGTATCTTTGCTGTATAACATTTAAATTTTCTATGAAAAAAGAATATTATGGCTTTTGTGAGCTGTAAAACTAATTTATAAAATTTAACAAATAAGCATTTGAAATATATTACCCTATATGTCATAGTTATACGTAATAAATGACTTTCACTTACTGGATTGAATAACTGATGATGCTCTTTTCCATTAAACTCTTAATTTATTGAGATGCACTTGTAAATACAGCAATACTAATAATAATAATAATAATAATAATAATAATAATAACGATTTTCATTCTCTGAAAAGGTAAAATTGAATTCAGTGTGTCCTATTTGGAAATGAGAATATTTTAATAATCTTGGTCAAAGTGGAAAAAAAAAGGTTTGTCTTAATTAACGCTGTCGCTTCAGGATTAATATCAGATCAGTATGCAGGATACTGTGCTCCGCTACGACCACGTATGCCCCACTTTGCCCCACACACATCTGCCCTTTTCTTTCTCTCCTCGGTTCCTCCGACAACAGAATAGCTTTCAGCACAGGTAAGCTCAGTCATGGTGCATGATTGACAGAGTGTGGAGAAGGCCCGGGAGAAGAGACTAACAAGAAAGAAAGCACGGAGAGCAAGGGAATGAGATAATAGCAAGCGAGAAGGAGTGGAGACAGCTGAGGACATCAAAGGATTCTCTGACCTTGCGGGGCATTTCTGAGGGGAAGAAATCAATAGGTAATGGAGTCGTGGTGTAAGCAAGAAGGGCATGGGCAGTTTCACTCAAGTGGGCCCTGCGATCAAAATAATCACTCTGTACATTTCACTGCATAAGCCTTGTACATGCATTGTAAAGTGGAATAGCCTTTTGTAAGAAGTTTTACATTATAGAGCTTCCTTCAGCTCCAGGGAAAATTATTCGTAGGCCTCTGGCATCTGCAAATCCATCAAGCTTCATGGTACATGATACAGCAAGTCTGGTTTGTATGCCATACAGCAACCGCGTGAAGAAGAATGCAGTCATAATTTACTAGCTTCCGGTAAAAAAGGGAAGCAATGGAAGGGCAAACTTGAAAGAAAAAAAAAAAAGCAGCGTAATTTATCAGATCAGCGAACCAATGTAATATCTATCATAGAAAGTGGCAATACAGTTAAACTAATTTCAGTTGTTACTTTTCAACAATAGTTTTTTAAAAAGGGGAGATAGAGCCTTTTTTGATTGTTTAATGATTTCAAACAAATCTCTTTCCTTAATTCATGACTATTGATATGACAAAATAGCAAGAAGAGAAAGAAAAGAGTGAGACATAGTAAGATACAAAATGAGAGCGAGACACTGACTGAAAGTCTCAAATATTTCATCCTTATTCCGTCGTGTTAATTACAGTTGGTTATCGATCAGAAAAGCATTAAGCAAATGCCAACCACCAGACATATTCTCATGACACGTTTCTTTGATTTCCAGGCTTTCCCTTATATCAATGCTTTATATTTTATTTATCCAAGATACCCTTTTCTCAGTTTTGTTTTTCCCTCTTGGTAAAAAATCAATATGGGCACAAGTTTCAGAATTACAATTTTCAAAAGCCAATCTCCCTTTTTCCTTAATGAGTTAAATGATCTGTATTAGTCAGTTTTTTAAAACGTTCGTCCAACAAAAATTTAACTTTATTAAGATGACATAAACATGTCAGAATTTGTGTTTTAGCTCTCTATCAACACTAAAATAAAAGCATATTCCAGTGTGGGTTTTTGTGGAGTGGGAAATGGGACTTGTTTTTGACCATCATTAGCTTATGACTGGAAATATATAGACTGATCAAATTCATGCTGCTTTATTCCACATTGAAAAAAAGTATATCCATTGTCTCCTGTTTAACCAAAATGGGTTCATGGGTTCAAATATCCACACTCTGCGGCTCATTCTAGATGCCCTTATGGCGTTTAGAGGCCAGAAAGGATGTACAATCCCTCCAGCAAGTTCTGGGTCTGCTCCAGGGTCCTTTCCCAACAGGACATGCTCAGAAACCTTTCAAAGAGGTGCCAAGGAGGCATCCTACAAATCCATACTTTGAACATAATTTGTAAAATGCAGTTTTAGATGTCGATAGCTTTTATTCCATTCATGGAAACATAAATGAGAGAATTGCAAATAATATTTTTCTACTACAATATGTTTACTGGTCACTCTGGACTGCACTGTCCGGGTTTGCAACATGAGAAACCTTGAAAGAAAAAAAAGGATGATTCTTATTTTTTTTTTTTTTTTTATATTCCTAGTATCTCATCTCATTTTCTGTAAACTCAATATTGTGCATCTCCCTGCCTTGGGAACTGACTGTATTCTTGTACCCCTAAAATGCAAATCTAGGAACTGTGCTTTCACCTCAGAGATTTGAAACTTGCCAGATAACTTGTTTTAGTTAAGTCCGTGTGCTGACAACAAGCCAGTTGCTGATTTTGCTGCTTAGCTGTTACCCTAATGTTGGAACTTGGTCTGGATATGTCACAGTGGCCTTAATTAGGTTAAGCTTTAAGTCAGACAACTAATGCGGAGAAGAGAAACATGTAATAAATTAGCTTTCTGCACAAACATCACACAGATATTTTACCTGAGGGTGGTGTGAAATGCTCGAGATGATTCTGTGCCTCCTTTGGGTCACTCTGCCATGGAAATGACTTTTAAGATAACTGTTGAACACATCTGTAAAACTGCCAGATAAAAACCTGGCGTCCAGTGCCAGAAATGTCATCAAGAGTGTTTGTCAGAATATTTCATGGTGTCAAGAATGATTTATCAAGCCGTAAACAGCCGTTTAGAATCCTCAATATGAACCCCTTTTGTGTTTAAATTGGGTATGGATGGCATACGCAAATTAACAGTTTCTCCAATGAGCTCAACCAAACATGAGGTCTTTGTCCTGAGTCAGTTTGATGTTAAGACTTTGCCTGCTCCTGGCCCCCTTTTTGGATCACACTAACATTGCTCAGTGGCTGCGCTTAGGCTAACTACTATTGTCAATAACTGCAATGTGTTTCTTATTATTTTATGCATCAATCAGAATAAGATTACCAATGTTGAGCCGGTCATGTTGGGTTTTGCAATCAGGGACTGCTGAGGAAGAGACAATATAAGAATTTAACTTCAGTGAGTATTCCTGTTGATTCATCACAGTTTGGAAATGTTCACTTCTGTGTGGAACATGGCTTGAGTAGGTGAGCATTATGGTTGTCCGAATCAGTTAGATTTTTTTTTAACTCTCACGGGTCTCACGGTTGGCCCATCAGTTAGCAGCAGCCAGGGTTGAGCTTATCTCTACTCATTTAACACACAACCTCTATCAACCTTTCATTGTTAGACCAAGGGATGTGATTGCATTCTTTTCCCCAAGGTTCTCTATCTCCATCAGTTAACAGAGCACAAAAACAACACCGTCTTACGAGAGCCGCTGCCCGTTGTTATCTCCCAAAGACACCACAGAGTGAAACTAGCAAGAAAACCAAACTTTTGGAGAGACAGCTCCTGCTAATGCATTTCTAATACAGACTGATTATTAGATGTGTCCATGAGCCAATCATCTGGCTCACCTGAAAAACAAATATCAAAAAATATGAATACTGAAAAATTCTCATCCACCATGCTGACCAGGTTTTCAGGGATTAAGAGACCAAAACACCAGCTATGCATCTTTTTCTGTTAAAATTCAATGTAGTGGTCACTTTCCTTATCAAATGAACACACCCAGCTAATCTTGGCAACCCCTATCCCCTTCCATGATGAGACTGCTAAAGAACTGTAGCATGTAAGCTTTGATGTCTAAATTCTAAACAAACCATCTCAGCAGCACTCTTTAAGAATTTTCCACCCCTGCTGTTTAACAGAACGTTGCTGTTGATAAGCATTTAGAGGCTCTTTTCAAGTTCATATCTCAAAGGAATCCAGTGGAGGTCAGTACACAAGAAAAAAAGTAGCTCAAACTGCGTTGGCTGCAGGCTCAGGCCTGCGTTTGAAAATGCTGAAAATGATCTCGTAGAAATAATCTTTCACACAATCAAGGACAATATTAAACAGAGGTATTTATTGAGCTCCTAACTGTTAGGTCAATATAATTAGATCAATAAACAGGGAGGCAGGAAATCGAAACTCTCAAGAATTATAACACCCACTGTTAGGAAGAACGGAGACACTTTGAAACAAATACCAGCTCTTAAGCGAGCTTTCAGTGTCTTTGTGTATCCCCCACTGAGCAAAATAATTTTAAGCAACTTGAGTCAATCCAGCTTTAATTTAGCAAATAAACTTCACATAATGAAGCCCGAATGGAATTCAAGTGAACTGAACAACAGGAGACTGCATGACAACTGGAAAATATATACATGGCATTTCAGCTCAACAGTATATTAAACTAATGCATTGCCAACATATTGTAACGCAAAGCATCAGAAACCTAAATTGCAGGAGTTATTTCTTTGTAATGGATCTATACATTAAGTGTTAAAGGTATTCTCTTGTTAAATGGTTTAAACTTTTTTTATGTAAAATGAGAACAATGTGATACGTGTCACATGTATTCATGTATTCATGCCATCTGAATCATTATTCTGCAGAATTACCTTTTGCTACTATTACAGCTGCAGCTCTTTTGGAATGTCTCTATCAACGTTACACATCTAGAAAATTACATTTATACCTATTGTTCTTGGTAAAGTAACCCAAGCTCGGTCAGATTGGTCGGGAAATTTCAGAAAACATCAATTTCCTTAGTCTGCCACACATCTTTTGCGGAATTTAGGTCTTGACCTCAAATGGGTCATTCTAACATAATGTTTGATCTAAACCCCTCCCTTGACTCTCTGGCTTCATGTTTAGTGTTGTGGCAGTTTGGGAAGGTGACCTTTCACCCCAGTCTCAACTCTCAGGTTTTCTTCCAGGATTGGTCTGTATTTGACGTCATCCATCTTCCCATTGACTCTGACCTGCTTCCCTGACCCTGCTCATTAAAAACCATCCTAATAATGATGCATACAACCTTGAACAGAAACCTTTTGACCAATCTGCCTGTATGATTTGATTGGATTGACTCTGCAACGTGCCTTGAGGAGACTTGTGTTGTTAATTGGCACTATATATAAATAAACTGTTTTGATTTCATCTTATGTTTAACAGAAGGTGGGGGGGGGGGGGGGGTGATGTGTCAAAGATGATATGCAGAGTTGGCTGTCCACCACACATTTTGCATGTAGGTCATAAAAGTTCGATTTGGGTTTTTCTGACCAGAGTACATGTCTCCATATGTTTACTGCTTCCCCTCCATTGGTTGTGTCAAACTGCATATAGGACTTTCTTTTGACAATGCCGTTTTCTTGCCCTTTCCAATACAGAGCAGATTTGTGGAGTGCATGATTAACCGGTATCATGATGTCAGTTCCCCCGGCCTGAATTATGGATCTCTGCAGCTCCTTAAGAGTTGCCTAGGGTATGTGGCATGCACTCAATTCTTATTAGAGGTTTCAGAATAAAAGGGAATCTATACAACTATATGCCACGGTTTTATGATTTCTTTAAAAAAAAAAATGTAACCCTTTTCCTTCCACTTAACAATTATGCAGTACTATGTGTTTGTCTAGCACACTAAAACCTAGTATAATATCCATAAGAATTTTGGTTTGCCATGAAGCAATATTTTCGAAAGGTTGATGGAAACAATTAATTTGGAAATCACTCTATGTCTGTGACTGGTGAAACATTTAAATAATATCCATACGCAAATAGTGTTATCTTTATTAAGATCAAGATTACAAAGGCCATCTAAATGTGAAACCATCATGAATCCAACCACTGAACACAGTTTAGCCTTTTCAAAAAATTTGTTTTAGAGGAAATCTTTATTCATTATTGCAATTGTCATTCCCACAAAACGTATCTTCTGAATTTAATTAATTCCTTAGTGTGCAGTGGGCAGCTTTACAGCACCAGGGGAGCAATCTGGGGCCTAAGGGTCTTGCTCAGGGACCCACAGTGGCAATCTGCAGGTTTCGAACAAGGTACTTGGAGCCTTCTCAGAGTGCAAGCTCGCTGCTCTAACCACTAACTTACCCATCAACTTAAAGACCTAAGCAGCCATTAATGTCAGCGCGCTGTCATCTTTTGTCCATAAGCGCCACTGGCCCCGCTGATTGTCCTTCTGGAACTGAACTTTTACGGACGGCTGTGAGTGCTATGTTCTGAACACATGGTTTCTCAGCACAAAAGAGAGCATGGCCGTGGCCTGAAGGTGAACCATTTCTGAACAATCACCGCTTTGAAAACCCATTTCTACATGGGTCTGTCTTTGATTCCTCACTCCTTGCTGTATTCAGCATGTCCACTCCCACTTTTTGCCCAGCAATGCCTCTGCTCCCTTGCTCGCTCATGCCTTGCTCAGACAAGGGCAAAAGGGCTAATCCTGGCTCTGAGGCCCAGTAAGCTCAGTCAGCTCTCTCACTTCTCTCTTCTGTCAGCAAACATTTCATCTGACAGTCTCCTAGGCCAGCGATATGGGCACCAGAGAGGAGGATGGTACTTTTGACCCCTTTGCGAGGAAATATTCAGGACCAAGCCCTCTAAATCTTCACCTCTGGTCCTGTCTAACATGCCAGCACATGCAATAACAGCACTTTTCCCAACACCCGATGCAACTAAACCTGAACCTTTTTGTCGGTGTTTCCCCACTGAAGGTAATATATTGTACGAGAGTAGCTTTTTTATTACTAGCCCAGTAGTTCAAAAACAGTCAGAGTTGATTCTAGTCTGTGAAGTGAAAAACTCTGCCGCACACTAAATGGACTGAAAGAAACCTCACCTGCAGGCTGAAGTAACTACACATCTATCACAACACCTTAGCTGTACACAAAATGGATTTCCTTTTTTTCCGTGTGAAGAAACCATGTCTAAAAATGTGCACATAGTTAAAGCAATCTATGAGTTTAGACTGAAAGAACATATGACATTAGGGCCGGATAGCATAACCACAAGCATGTAGTCCAACTTAAATAGACAGTTCATTAAACCAATTTATTCATGCCTTTTTTTAAATCTGTTGACAGGAGGTGAGCTCTACAGTACACAGTGACTCACAAAGGTATAAGAAGCACCAGCTGCAAGGTCAACCAGTTATGGCCACTTTCAACATACACACTTGCACACAAAGTTTATCATCTCCATTGTGAGTCCCTGCAGCTTCACATGGAGTGATAGATGATTCTACTCAAGTCAAGTGGTGCAGCGTACAGTGCCTTCAAAAAGTATGCATACCCTTGGAACTTTTGCACTTTTCGTGATGTGG
This sequence comes from Fundulus heteroclitus, assembly GCF_011125445.2. Classification (NCBI taxonomy): domain Eukaryota; kingdom Metazoa; phylum Chordata; class Actinopteri; order Cyprinodontiformes; family Fundulidae; genus Fundulus; species Fundulus heteroclitus. The sequence goes on along the minus strand of NC_046362.1, from coordinate 25,029,920 downwards.
CAACCACAACCTTAAGTTGTTTGTATGAATATAAATCTGACAAGTGTGGTATCATCTGTAGGTCAATATTTTGCCGAGCTACGTTTCTTTCTTTTGGAGTTTATTTAAGCTTTTTCTGCCCCTTCTTCTTTGCAAAAAAGTGGAGAGCATCTGTGCATAGCAATTTTCAAGTTTTGACCCAGATTTTACAATTTAACTGAATTTGTATTCATCTCAATCCATCTTCCTATTAATTGTAATCTTTGTCCTCACAGTGTGATGCTGCTATCACAATATTTCAAAGTGGGCGAAGGTGGGTTCATGGTTACGTGCAATGTTGGGTTTCATCCACACAGCATGTTGTATGCACGACAAAAAGTGACATTTTGTTCTCATCTGATCTACCTTCTTCCACATGTCTACTAACCCCTACTTGGCTTGTTGCAAACATTTAATGGAACTTTTCATAGTTTTGTTTTAAGAATTGCTTTCTTTTTAACACTCTTCCACAAAAGCAGGATGTGCGTTGTGCACAACTAATAAATCTCCTGTCTCATTTGAGCAGTGAATCCATGTTGGCTGCTTTGCTGATTAACACTTTCCTTCACTGCCCTGTTAGTTACTGTAGACGGTGGCCAGAGGTGGCCTCTGCATCTTTTGATAAGGGATTAAAAGCACTTTGTGAGATGCATAAAGCTTGGGATACAGTTTAATCTCATCTACAACTTTCTCTTTGATCTGTCTGGTGTGTTCCTTGGTCTTTCATGTTGGTATTTCCTCAAAGAACATGAGTGAGCAATGTCCTCTAACAAAGCTGTTTGAGAATATTGTTATCCAATTGTTCACAGAACTGGATTATATTATATTTAAATTGCACACAGAGGGACTTTATTAATGATTATTTGACTTCTGAAAACAATTGGCTGCATTACGTATTATTTAGGGGCAACCAAAAAAAACAAAAAAACAAAGCTGTCTGAATAAAGATGCATACCCTATAATGCAAACAGGCCTAAGGGGTATAAATACTTTTAGAAGGCCATGTGTCAACGAAGATGTTTAACAAGCACTAGGAGCAGGGATAAGGTAAACGAGTGTGAATCTGCCACACTGTCTACAGATTTCTGTCTAAAATTGGTAAACATTGGAGGAACAACACAGGGTTTTATTCTTACTCAGAAGGATAGTAAGATCATTTGCTGTATTCTTTAACACAGTGAGATTACCTTTAGTTATCTTTTTCCCCAGACCATGAACTGTAAATAATAATACAAAAAATAATCCACTGTACTCAAGCTTATCCAGAATGTTAAACTAACAAAAGGAGGGACTGTGGGTTGGGGATGAAGACAGAAACTTGTCTTTTCTTGGTCAATAAACATTCCTGACCATCCAAGACACAATTTCCAGCGGCGTGGACTGCCGGCCTCAGCAGACTATAACATCTACAATAAATAATAGATCGAAGGCAGAAAACTCAAGAGAAGTTTTCATAATTCACTTCAAAACCCCCAGCGCTTGAGACCGCACTGGCAAAAAATGCATTCAGGTCAACAACAAGGCAGCGACAAAGTTTACTTTTGAGGCAAAGCAACTGTTCATGATAAAAATGCATGAATTCCTCCATAGAGTGTCATCCGAGGTTCATGTGTGGGTGGATCCATCTTCCTTGAACATCTTATTGGGCTCATGCACCCCTGTATGTGAAAGATTCTAAGCTTATTTCTATAATTTGAAAACCATTTTCAAACCTGACAGAACTACCACTGGCGTTATTTACAAGTGGCGAGTCTAATTTCGCTCCATATTCGATGTTTGGTTTTTAAAACCAAAAACTTGTTAATGAAACAGTGACATGTAATCATATTTGACCTTTACTTCAGGCACCATAGTATTCCTCGGATCACAGAAAAGCCACATCAGCACAACCTGCTGCCTAATGGGCTTAAGGGGATCAACTACAGCTGTCTTCTGCAGCAAATGCGGGTGGTAAAATTAGACACTGATTTGGGGAAAATTTAGCACATGAATTATATGCGTTCATGAACAAAAGCACATTCTTGCCACGTCTAACACACTGAAACATATATAGATTTCCTGAAATCAACATATATGAATCACTTCAAAATGTAATGTAAGAACAATAAGAAGAAGCAATAAAAACAAATTGACATGATTTGATCAATAGTTTTTGATGTACCCATAGCACATAAATTACAGAAATTTGTGTTTGTTTCATTATTTGTTTGTTATAAGATGCTTCTTAATACTAAATCTTATACCTGTTTATTCTGAATTAATCATACCACATTTGTTGGGATACAGTATTTATTGGTTGAACAGATAAGTAAGCGACTTGTACCAATGAAAAACTGGTCAAATCTTTTCTGTCATTGCCAAACAGTTTTCGGAGCAGGCAGTGGAAACGTGTGTAACAATGTCTACCTCACTAGAAGAACAAGACTTGTTATTATTCAAGGCAATCTCACAAGGGAAAAAAAAAACCTCTGTCCTCCAACATTTTTACGTTTGCCCTACCAGAGCAGAGTTTATCAGCCACTACCTTTAGTATCTGGGAGTGGAGTGGATGGAATATTTTTTTTAAAAGGGCATAATATTGTAAAGGTTTTACAGAGTTTTAAATCACTACACAGCACAAAATCAAGTCATTTGAAAGTTTTTAATGATATATTCTTAGCCACTGACTCTGGAGATTGCACTTCTAAACTTCTCACACTGTGGACCATCAGATTTTATTTTCTCGTTTGGAGCGGAGGGTGGGCAATAAGGGGCATAGGCATAGCCTTGGAGTGGCTCAGGTATTATCTGAGTGAGCGAACTCTCTGTGTCAGCCTTGGGGATTGTGTGTCCTCCTGTGGTTCAATGTCATGTGGAGTCCAACAGGGTTCAGACTTAGAACCCCTCCGAAGTAAACTGCCTTTCCAATGGTATATAAAGAGACTTACTGCCAACAAGTATTGTTAGAACTAAGAAATTATTGACCAGACACAAATTATCTTACTCTTTGTGATGGCTACATGTTGATATTGATAAGAAAATAACGTGTTTTTAGAAAAATACTGACAGAAGCTATATGCTCATGTTTGTAGAACAGTTTTATAGTTTAATGAGTGCAAAACTATGTTGGCAAACCACCACTTATTCATAACGTAAAGTTACTAGTCACATTTTTCTTAAAAAGAAAAAGAATATAAAAGTTATTTTAAAAAAAAGGTGCTTGACTCTAAAAACATATAACAGCAAGCTTTACCATTCATTTAGCTCTTTGGTTGTAAATTGTTATTGCACCATAACATAGAAAGGATTCCTGGATCAGTGTGTGATTCTGTGCTTTTTGTGTGTTGTGAAGTGTTGCTATCAAAATAAAATTTAATTGAATTGAAGTTTTGAAAGCCACATTTCAAAGCCCACATACCTCTGTTAACGTCAACGTTAAACGTAAGTCAACCTTTAGTTGTTTTTTTTCTTTTTTGTTTATTTGCATGCTTTTAATTGAAAATGTCATATTATAATCATTCTTACTTCTGTCTAAGCACAATTCTTTATGGCTGTAGCAAAATCTTTGAGCCATATGTGAGAACGTAACATGTCTGAATAATTTATCAATAATGAAACATGTGGAAGTTGCTAAGGGGAAGAATGGAATGGCAAAAATTGATCTGATCTGCAGCGATCACGTTGAGCCATGAAACAATAATGGTTGATGCTGAAAATGGAACTCAAAAATGACTTTTAAGTCCAAATGTGAAAACCTGCCAAGACCTGCAGAATGGCTGAATCCCCTACTACTGTATTGGCAGTAAGGCAGACAAACCTATAATCAGAACAACCTGTCCTGTTAGTCACACCATTCCTGTGCTAGAACTACAGCCCACGCTGTCAGCACCATTCCACTCAACACCACACGGAAGCTGTGAGAAGTAAATAGCCTCACTTTGCAGTCCGAAAAAGGCATATTATTCAGGTAAACGTTTTCTTTGGATTCTGCCTACCACCCTGGATTTATATGTGCCCCAAAACTTTGTGGTCTTGCATGTCATGTAACTAGTTAAAGCAATAAAATGAAAATCTGGCATTTACTCTATGAATGCCAAACAGACAGAAACCAATCAAATGAAGAAAAAAAAATGATCAAGAACAAAATTACATTTGTACCAGTTTAAGTTCTAAAGACAAATCCTCCTCCGTCCCATTTGCCTCAGATTTGCCATCCACACCACTAGCCATCCGACCCTAACAAGTAAAACTGAACCCTTTTGATATTAGACCCTTGCTTTATGTCATCTACATTTTACCTTTAGTTATTTGATTCCGTAAGCTACAGTATTAATATATCTTGTATAGGAAAGAGGGAGAGTACACTAAGTCAACAAACTGTCATTTGTGACAGCAAACCTGTCATGCCCCATGTTAAATAAATATTGAGACAGGAGTTTGTGTGTGTGTGTGTGTGTGTTTTCTTAGCAGGGAATGACTAATTATGAGTTTGCTTGCAGAGAATCGAGCGATGGAGCCTTAAAGTTTCCAGGCACCGTGTTCTCCTCAGATAATACCTGTCCTGACAGAACTACTGCTGAAGCTACCATAATAAGCTACCTCCCTGCACCCTCTATCCTTCCTTTATTTCTCCCTTGCCCATTCTTCCATTTATCTGTCTGTCTGTGTCAGCAGAGGCCCTGTTGGAACCAGAGCATTTTCGTGGAGCAGCCGCCTGACAACTAGCCATCTATTTAGGGATAATAGGGCCTACTTACGCCAGAAGAGATAATGTAGTTGTCTACAACAAGTGCAAATAGTCCCCTGACAGGAGAGGCAGCCCGAGTGTGATGGCTGGAGATCTTTTGGCATAGATGGTTCACAAAAATCAGGAACAAAACTGGCCTGCTTATAGGCTTAAGAAAAAAAAAATATCTTTAAGTATTCTGTTCTGTGAACAGTAAAAACTCATGTTTAGGGTATGTTTTTGGCACACCTGAGAATTGTTTGGGAGTATAAGGTCATACAGGGAAGATAATCTGGAGCATGTAATTTACTGCTGCAATTTTTTTTAAATGCAACTTGAAGGTCAGTAGCAGAGAAGTAAACTGAGGGCTTAGTTTAGATTTTATCATCTAATGACCAAAACAATCAACTTTAGCTTGACTGAACCTGACCGCTGACTGGCCAATTGGAAAACTCCAAAAAATGTAATCCGTTAATACACCATAACTAGGGACTAACAGGTTGTGGCAACATCCACACTTTTCCATGTGGAAGTTGTTATGGTGGAGAAAAAACTCAAAGATGCAGTCAGTGAAAACAAAGCATGTAAAAAGCTATTTAAAAGAAATCTGCATTTTCTGTTGAGTCAATTCATTTAGAAAGCTACTTATCTAGACACCAAGACTTTCAACAGATAACAGATAGGATAAAGGACAAAGCAAAAATTCTTGCTTTCATCCTTTTGATGTTGGCAGCTGTTCAGTAATCTCAGAGCAGAGAAGTTCACAAGTCCTTTATACAGCTACCTGTCTTGTTTCAAGTCTTTGCCTTGAATTACTGGCTGAATGAAACAGAAGGTGATTTAATTTTGAATAACCAGTAATATATTTGTAATGATGCCAATTTCACCGAGACAGAATAATATCTCCTCATTCATGTAATTTTTTACTAAACTATAGCAATAAATGAAAAACAGACAAACATGAAAGCTCCTGTTTAAACCCTTTTACTGTCATGTAATGTTGAAAAACATTATTAAGAACCTGTTCATACAAGTCATAAGATATACACTTTATGGCTCACGTTCACCTCTGATTACATGAAATAAAGATTCTTACCAAGACTTAGCCAGACTTGACCTGACCAGAGTCAAGTCTGGAGTCTTTAGAGTGTGAATCTAAGACTATGTTCACACTGCAGGTCTTGATGCTCACTTTTTTGCTGAAATTAGATTTTCTTTGAAGTGGCTGTTCATACTACTATTAAATGCATTCGTCATCAGACTTCTGTCTGCAAAGCGGCCCACATGTGCCCTTAACAGAAGTAGATTTCATAGAGCGACACACTGTTTGCGGAGGTAATGGTGAATGTAATTGTTTCTAGAAGTGAATTTAATTGTTTCTAGAAGTGTTCAATAAAGTTTTGTTTTACAAAAACTCAATAGAAGAAGAAAATAAACCCCCACAGATATAGGCTGGCATTTCTCCTTGCTATTATTAGGAAGCTGTTGAGCAATGAGAGCCGACAATATTAAGACCACATCACAGCAAGACGAAGGACGGCAAGAAAAAAGCAGCACAGCTATTAACAACAGTCTTTTATGGAGCGTTAAACTGCTACTGCTGTGTGTGGATGTGTAGCGAGAGACAGGAGAGTGACGTGAAAGACGGATAAAATGCGATATGACCGTTCTGACAGCGGACGGTACATATACAAATTAGTACCACATATGGAAGTGGCACAAACAGGATTTTTTGGCAAAAAATCTGAATTGGGCCTATCACACTGCTGCGAAAAAAAAACAGACTTAGGTCGCATATTGGAAAAAAGATCGGATTTGGGTCATATTTCTCTGCAGTGTGAACGTAGCCTAATTCTAGTGTGAAATCTTTGTTTTTGGCGCTAAATTGAGAATTGAATAAAAGTTGCAGGATCAAGTCAACATTCTTGTTATTAAGTTAGGGAAAGCAGGCTACAATTTCATAAGAATACACACAGAAACCAGTGTTTGGAGTAAGTACTTGTAATGCTAGCTGAGCTAATGTAAGATCCTGAAAAAAAGTTTAAAACATAAACTCCAAATAAATTTTGTCTTCGGTTTAAAATGTCTACGTTTAAAAACGACTGCTCTCTTACGCTCAGCGGGAGACGTTGCTTCTGGTTTTGATATCAATAATCAAGGACAACTCAAGGCTGAAAGGTGAAATAAATAATTAATGCTGGTCTCACATGTATTTATAGTATAGCTCTAAAAGGGAAATTCAAATCTGCAAAGAATTTCTCTACATTACTTAAATGACTGACGATCGTGTGCATGTTTTTTCGTAGTGATTTGCTACGAGACACTGTCAAGAGTTGTTTTCCCTTAACTGCCCACAAGACACAACGGTAAGAGAAAAGACAGCTAGAGGAAGAACGTACAAGAAAATGAAGAGAAGTGACAGAGGAGAGGAGACGCCATATGGGATTTTCTTTTCTTCCCAAAAGATTTACTCAGGTCAAAAAAAATAAAACTCCAGTAAGACATGGTTTTAAATGATTCCAATAATAATAACAAAAAAAAAAAAAAAGAAAAAAAACGTCAACAATGCAAATTACAAACCAAGACCATTAAGTGAAATAAATTAGGAGGGCCTTGAGACAGAAGAGAAATGAATGAACAGGGTGATGGGGGGTTTTCGGTTCAGCGTAGAAAATCAAAGTCAATCTTCATCAGCGATCCTATCTTTGTGTGGAGCTCTAACGGCGATGGGAGGGAGAAAATGTAGGAGTAGCAGACCAGAGGGATCAAAGCTAGCTGAATGTGAAGATCAAAAATGAGCTACTATAGTAGCCTTACAGTAAAATGATGTATTTGTTCCTATTTCTACACACAGAAGTAATTAGCCTTTTCTTTGATGGCATTAGGTTTTTGCCATGGAACTAAACTGGGACTAAAAGGATGGAGGCAGCGAAGAGTAGGGGGCCTGCAGTGGGGGCATGGCGATGTGAGCACTGAAGACGGAAGTTAATTTATGTTGGCAGAGAATTAGGTTTTACTGGCCCTTATGGCTCTGTGGACAGGGGAGGAAGAGGAACGGCGACTGCAACGCTTTACGACGAGAAGAGTTCAGGAGTTGAAAGAACACGACACGGCTCTAAATAGGCAATCTGGCTTCAGCGCTTTAAGGCACAGCCAGTGGGCTCTAAACAGGTTCTGATAACGGCGTTTAAGCTTGAACTTACCACAGCCTCTCTCGTTGCTCCCATTAAAGCAGTCGGGCGCTCTGTCACAGTGCGACCTGCTAGGGACACACGTTCCATCTTCACACATGACGTTCCCGGCAATGTTGCACTCGGCAGTGAGGTTATTCCCAGGAAGCAGTTGGCTCTCTGATTTAGAAGAAGAAGAAGAAAAAAAAAAAAGAAGAAGAAGAGTATTACACAATTTTCTCACTCCGTAAAGAAATCAATTACAGCGGCATCAGCAGCACAGTCAAAGCACATGATGTTATGGTTATGATCTTACCTCCTTAAAGGCGTAAGCATATTAAAAGGAGAGCTTTTGTTTAAAAGGCAGAAGAAAGGAGAAAAAAAAGGGGAAAAAATCACACATATATTTAAACTAAGAAGGTCTTTCAATAATAACATTACTGATAGCAAAAGCATTCGTTTAAAGCAGGGCAATATCTTAATAGAAAAGATAAGAACACAAACACCGGTAAAGACTCATATACAGGCTGGGCACATATTCTACACATTCCACAAAGATGCACTGATTCCCAAACACACTAAGACCAGAAACAAACACTCACACATAGAGAATGCGCTCCGAACAAGGTTGGGCCCTATCTAGTTGACGCAGTGCAGCTGCAGCATAATAGGCTGGAATGTGAAACATGGCCTTTTGGCTGAGGGTTGACACTGTGTGGCGAGCGGTTTCGCTCATAAACAACTCTACGTGTGACAGTAATGAGGAGTTCAGGATAGTGGAAAGAAGACTTAGGCTGCAGCGACGAAGCTAGGATCAGTTGTAGGGCCACTTTATTTAAATTGAGAACGACATGCAGAAGATGCACCTGCTGTTAGAAGTTCTGTTCGCTTATCCTTTGAATGGCGGCGAAGGTAACCAGAACAAAGTTGCATAGGGACTTTCTACAGCCACTGCAATTTAGCATAAAATCAAAAGACAAAAGAATTTAGGAAAAAAAATTAAAATAGCTTTCCCCTCTCATTTGTTAATCTCCAAACCTATTAGTAATTAGTAGCTTCATAATTTAATGTTAAAATTATCTTTTCTATGATTTAACTAACTAATAGTTTAGAATTGTACCTATAATAAAAGAATGCATTATATATAGTGCTTTGAAAGTGCAATTGCCACCAGTCATATTTCTGCTGGTGTTTTGAATTCAACATTAATTGTCAGGGAAAATTAACCTGAGTAAAAACAAAATGCGCTTTTCAAACTAATATTTCTATTATTAAAGGGAAAAAGGGGTTCAAACCAACTCACCCTTAGGAAAACTACAATTACCCCTGGATAAATAAAAAATTAACTCTGATTAAGCAGATTTTTTTTTTCCCCCGGTACACTTTTGCACACTACACCTAGAGATGACCTTCTAAAACACAGAAGTCACTTAAGTAGAACCTGTCTGACCACATGAAGCAGGCAAAATGTTTTTTTTTTTTTTTTTTTTTTTAAAAAAGCTACAAATCATGTCCCAATGAAATTCAAGAAAGGATGAGAGACAAAGTCACTGCGATTTATTAGTCTGGAAAGGGTTACAAAGCCATTTCTAAGGCTTTGGGACTTCACCGACACATAGCGAGCGTCGTTAACCCTAAATAAAGAAAAAACTAACAAAACATAGAACAGTGATAAACCTACCTAAAAGTACCCCCCCAGTTACATTTGGTGCTCATGATTCAAGCACTACAACAACAACAACAAAAAATAAACAGGATAAAGGTTCGTAAGAGCGTAATGTTTGTCCGGACTCAAATTCAATTGAGATACTGGGGCAGGAACATTTACAGCCTGTTGATGTTTAAAAGCCCTCCAATGTGGCTGAATGGAGTGATTGGCAACAAAGAGTTTCTCCAAAGTGTAAAAAATTACACTGATTTTTGATGACTGCTAATCCTTGCAAAAATGTTAAAGATTAACTGATTGTATTTAAAACAAAAGCTACACAGGTTCTTACTGCTAACTGCTGTTAAAGTAATATCCTAGTTATAATAATGTTATCTATAAAAGCTATTTATTGCTGTTTGATTCACAGAATCAAGTAATAAAAATGTAATTCAAAAGAAACCTGGTAAACTTAGTTGTAGTGCATGGATTTGCTGCAGGTACTAGTTTCCTCCCACAGTCTAGAAACCCGTATTTTACCTTAATGGGAGATTGTGAGGCATATCAGAGTGCTTGATTAGTTTTGTGCATTGGTATGGGTAACTTGATGAAAAGGAGACCTTTTCAGACAGCACTGCATTCCTCACCCACTAACCTCTGAAGGCAGGCATGAGCCGCCCATGACCGTGAACAGGATTATGCGTGCAGAGGAAATGGATGAATTGAAGTTCGAAATCACAATGATCCTGACGAAGGCCACGAGGATGTGTTATTTAAAATGTTTTTTTCCCAATCCTACATTGCTGCAGGAGTCCTTGCCTGTTTGTATCCAACGTGAGATTACAAGTGCGTGCCAAAATGCTTTGCATTGTAAAAATCCTGTTACAGTTTAATGGCACCATTAAAACCTTTTCTGTTGAGCTGAGCTGTACAACAAGGCAGCAGAAACGTCTTTTGATTAAACCTGCAAGTAAATTAATAAATAAATAAAACTGGGTTTTCCACTATCATTAGTATGCGATGTACATTTAATACTTCAAGCCGACCATAACTAAAAGGTTAAATATTGGATTGTGCAAAACACATGCATGACAAAGCATGGCAAAAAATAAATATTTGTTGAGTCTCTACTAAATTAACAATTTCACTGCCACAATCCAAATAAAGTAAGTTTGATCACGACACTGACCGCACTCAGTCAACATACAGGGAGGCACTGTGATTTAAGATGTTATGAAATTCTCACCAGAGTTCTCGCTGACACTACAGATGACATGATATTTGCTTCGTACAAACAGTCACCCCCACAAAACATGAGAGTAACTGATGGCAGAAAAATCTTATTTTACATCATCCCACCTCTGCTGTCTTGTTACCACCGCAGGTACAGGAAACCATCTGCAGCTACTGCCTTAAATGACAAAACCCTTCAGATCATCTGTGGAGATGATGTAAAGTTCTGTTTTGGCTTTTGCAATTCAGAAAAGGGATTGCAATAGAAAATATAAAAATAAAAAAAAAATCCGTTATATAAAGTGTTCCAGTTCCAGTTATATTTCGCTTAATAATGAAGAAGGTTTATTGTCATTATCTGCTACCATTATGAAATATTCGGTTTGGAGATACCGGCTCAGAATGCACTTAATTACATGAATGCATAAATAAATTTAGATAGATAGATAGATAGATAGATAGATAGATAGATAGATAGATAGATAGATAGATAGATAGATAGATAGATAGATAGATAGATAGATAGATAGATAGATAGATAGATAGATAGATAGATAGATAGATAGATAGATAGATAGATAGATAGATAGATAGATAGATAGATAGATAGATAGATAGATAGATAGATAGATTGTTGTTGACCATTTCATGTCAACAGCACCTTAACTTGTGACAAGGACTGTTGGAAAAAAGTGTCTTTATGTATGTATCCAAGCTTCTTCACTTTATGAATATGTTTATGGCTGTCAATAAGATATTTTCCTTTGCTGACATGCAAAGTGAAGAAAAAGCTGTGAAAAAAAGTGACTTGAAAACATATTTTGGTTTCTGAATTTACTACAAACACAAAAGAGGAGGGAGAACTGTCACTTCTTGAGACCCTCAGGGTTGAAAAATATCATTCAGTAAGCTGTTCAGATGTGATTGCTCTGTCACAGACCAAGCTCAGAGTAGAAATATCCGGCCTTCCTGTGTTTGCCAACACAGCGCTTAAAGTTCCAATTGTGCATTCACTGAATGTTAGAAGCAGAACTAAAAAAAACGCTTTTCCTCTTGCTTTTTGCTTTTGTAAGGAGCAGAAATTATAATCGGCAGGTACACAAACCACATACACCAGGTGGGGCTTGACTAGCATTGAAAAACACACTACTAAATTAAGTCCTTTATATTTTCCAGATGTAAATTAAATAATGTAATTTACCATTTGAACCATTCATTTCAATGTGTAATATACTTACAAAAGAAAAGAATAGTAAAGAAAAGCCTTTGTGGTAGCTTAGAAAAAACACTCCGGATTGGACTATTGTCCTACAGAAAAAAAGGGGACATCTCCTTTAAGTTTAGGGTCACAATTCAGCAGCAAAAGAAAGCACCCTTAACATTTTTAATTATTATTGTGGCAGCCTTTTGAGTACTTTGTCAAGGTGACAGACATGATATAAATGCTTTGTAAGCACCGTGAAGCGGTCATGAGTAGCAAACAGCCAACCGTCATTGTGAGAATACCATGACTGCAAAATGGTGATTGGTTAAATCCAAGCTCACTTTACAGGGATGCACATTTATGTAGCTACTCACATACAACCAAGACTATACGTTCACACACACAATGTGCAATTTAGGAGTTTCCCAATGAAACTGAGTTAAACGAGATTATTTGAAAAAACCTTTTAGCCTTTTTTTTGGTAAAATAATCTACATAATATACCCTAATAGCAAACATTTAGCACTTTTCTTTCTCTACTAGAAGAAGGATTGACACACTCAGATGCTGCAAAAGGAAAGCGGTAGAGGTTTCTAACCGAAACATTACTAGTATTTTTCAGAACTAAAACTGTTCATTACATGTATAGAGAGATCTCATGATATTAAAACAGCCCAAGATTTATCGCCTTAGTGAAACTCTTAATGTTAAAGAGCCATTTGTTTTGGTCTAAGCTGTTGTCATGCTGCCAGGATGTGGTGGCAATGCTTCAAAAATTAAAGCCTGTATCTATGCATGGGACTCTTATTTTATAGCGAGACAGAAGTAGTTCTAGAGTCATGTCCGACTGCGTGACAGCTAATAAAGACCGCATGTCGTGTTGGCTGAGATAAGCTGTTACATAAGCATAGATGCAGTCTTCATCACAAATGTCTTGTAGACACTAGGAGAAGAATTGCCAGCTTTTAGGATGCAATGTGAGAATACTACGGCTGGCTAATGACGCCAACGTTAGCCATCATAGCTGACTAATGGTATTAAACTAAAAAGGCTGTTATGTTTTTAGGAATCTGGACTGCAGTTGTTCACCTTTAATTGAAAATCTACAACATAAAGAGTGGTCAAACCCGAACCTGATAATTCTACGCCTTCTGTAAAAACCAGTTTGACATTTTCTAAAAACACAATCTACACTGTGATCAAAATTGCATCGGCTATATTTGTAAAAGCATTCATTGTATTCTTAGTTGTCCCAAAATAACAGTTTAAATTTGGTCAAGCCCCTCATCATGGCTCGTCATATCTCCTGAGTTGGATGTACTATCACAACCCTACTAATGTATATCAGTTTTTTTTTAAATCTGACAGATAGTTAAAACATAATGGTGAACATTTTTAAATGTTTTATTGTGTATACAGCGTAAAAAGCTTAAAGCAAGTTAAAATGTGCAGAGCTTTACGGAGGGCCTGCTCCCTTCATTGTTTCATTGAATATATTCATGATGCTGCTACAGCCTACACATTTTATACGTCAAGTCAGTCAGTAGATTTGATGAGCATACCCAGGAAAACCAGCTTACACAAAAGTACGTTTGATTAAGGTGTCTCGGTGTTGAGAGCACGGCAAGAAAAAAAAAAAAAACATGGCAGAAATGTCCAGTCAGAGGAACACAGAACAAACGAAGGAGAGAATCATGTGAAATAACTTCAAAGGACTGCTACTGGGAGGCAGCGGGTTAATTGGAAAGTTGCTTTGAGGGCATGGCAGAATAGCAAAGGGACTGCGTGTGGCCCATAAAGTGCAGAGGAGACAGAAGGCTTGACAGACAGCTCATCCGTTCCAATGCGCGTCTGATAATGCCAGCAGGAAACCTTTTGTAGGCCGGTCGGGAGCGCCGTTTTCTGCCTAGCTGTGCGCGTCTCGTTCCGGACGTTGCGTCGTCGAACAGATACAGTAACGAGCGTGAATGCCTCGGTTGTTTACCGCTGAGGTAACAAACAATTCTACCTCATTAAGAAAGTAAGTGTACCGAGCTCATTACAGATGACTCCCAAACAGGAATACCGTTGTTTGTGGTCACTGCAACACTCCCGTCCGGACAGTTAGAAGCTGCACAAAACAACCAACCTATATACTCTATTATGCTGTGGAGCGCTAGGAGCATTGTGCACAGCAGTGCGACTCGGCTGTGTAAAACCGCGGTCACACGGTAGGCTGTCGTAAGGGAGAGGAGAAGGAGATAAGGCACGGATGGTGCTGGACAGCTGTGTATCTTGCTGAAGGAAGTGTAGACCAATTACTCAGAGTAAATATTGACTATACTATCTTAGCCTCTCCACATACTCTGCCCCCCACCCCTCTACCTCTGCTAACCCTGCGTCCACTCAGGTTCCATTTAGACTGTTAAATCATAGATGACGGAGACACAGGCTGGATACTTTTTTTAATTAGCATTTAAATGCCTGCTTCTTTTAAATAAAGCCTGAGTGAATCACTAAGGGGAGATTTATGGGGTAAGAGAGCTTTCTAAATAGATTTGTACATAAAAGGATAGTTGTGTCCATATCAGTCAGAAGTTGTGCATAACAAACATTTGTAAACTCATAATAATTTAAATCACATTCAAAAGATACAACATACGGTTTAAATAGTTACAACTTCAATAACTAATAAATACAAATTTCAAGTTTAAATTTGTGCTTTACTCTTTATGAACACAAACAGCAGCGGCTGCTTGAGAATACGGATTTTTTCTTTGAGAATACGAATTCACAACAGTGGTCTGACGTCACGGTTTCCAAGGCTGGTTAGTGGAGCACAGAGTGCGAAGATAGGAGCCGCGCATGCGCTCTTCAGACTGACCGTCTCTGAATGCACCGCGGCTGCAGCTTCATTCCAGACAGCGCAGAGCTCACAGTGGTAAGTTAAACACTCCCTTTTCTGCTGCTGTTGTTTAAAAGTACGTTTTCAGATCGTTTGAGGCGAGAACATTATACTTTTAAGCTTCCCTACGTGGCCTGTTTACAGAGTTAGTGCGTAATTTAAAAAAAAGAGTGATTGATTTGTTTTGTGTTTATCAGGCTGACGCGTGTTGCTTTATTAACTCAATAATTGCTGGAATAAATTGTAAATGTCTCCAAAGAATGACAGCAGCATATAAAATGGAGCTGGACCATAATTTAATAACAATATATATCAGTCGAAAGACGTGTGGCACAATAAGGGGAAAAAAGTGTCGATAAAAGACGGTTATAGAGACAGTGTCCCTTCCTTCCTCTTAGCCTATATTAGTCGATGCTGCAGTCACTGCTTCCTCTCGACCAATCGTAATCGCGGACCCAGGCACGCCGTCACAAAGCTCCGCCCTCTCAAACCACAACACAGAGCATGTGAATATGTCGCAGCAAGGAGCGGCGGAGGAAATTGTCCCAAAACGGGGTTTTACTAGTTCGCCAGCCTGACTGAAATAAACCACAGTGATTTGTAAAATTTGCAAGGAACCGGTAAAAACAAAGTCTGGTAACGCAACCAACTTGTTTCATCATGTAAGGCGCTCACTACCGCAGCAGCGCGAGTTGTGTCAGCCCCGCGCTGCTGCGCGTCATCTTCTTAGGAATCTTATGGAAGTTCTTCCAAAACAAAGCAGGTATAGCAGCTACTGGGCTCCGTTCTTTGTGATAAAATGACAAAGCGTCCTGGCGGCGTAAGGACATCACGCATGCAGTAACGTGCTTCATAGTGATGGACATGAAAAACCTGGCTTCAAACAATTACTCGCCACTCATGATCCGCGATAAAAAAGTTCCGGGCTGCAAGTTTTTCTCTAACAGCGCTGGTCACTTTAGTTTATTCTTTGTCAGTATTTAATAACATCACCCAGGTCTCTTAAGTTAAGTCATTTTTCATTTAAAAAAAAAATCTGTTATAATTAAAAATGTTGGTTAAATAAGAATTAAATTGGGATTGAGTGTTTGTGTGTGATATATTAAAAGTAAGTCATTTAGCAATATTATAAGAGCCATGTTTTAAATCTTTTTGATAATTATCTATCGATCAATATGCATTTTTTTATCAATATGCTTTTTTCTATATCGTCCAGCCCTAATATAAAATCTATAAATAAATCTATAAATAAATTCTATAAATGTTTTTCCTATCTAAGTGAGTTTCCTCTGAGTGAGGACAAGAAGAATCGAGAGAAGAAAGAGGGAAAGAAAACAATAGTAACAATATATGAAAAAAATACAGATATTTATTTTAGACAAATGTTTTAACTTTGGAACAGAATGAAGGTGTAACATATTCAACAAATTAACAGTTACTAACGTGGTTTAAAACAATGAAATAACTTCTATTCACATCTTATACAAATAGACAACACCTACAAACATACAATTAAAAATAGTTGGAATGGAAATTAATTTACTGATTATTTTATGTATTTTTCCAGGTAGTGAAAAAAAGGAAATGAAGCAGCACGTGTACATGACTAGAACTGATCTACATAAGGTCAGGTGTAGTCATGTTCACTTAAACATGCAGCCAGCTGGAGCAGCTTCCTGTCTTCAGCATGGTCATCCTCCTCTGGGTCAACCTCCTCATCCTCCACGTCCAGCTGGTCCCCTGCCTCTATACTAATATTGTGGAGGATGCAGCAGGCGGCGATTACTTTTGGGGCAAACGTCAGGCGGACCTCCAGCACCCTTAAGAAGATGAAACGCCACCGTGTCTTCAGATCACCAAAGGCGCGCTCAACGATGTTTATCAGCCTTGGTGTGGTGCCTGTTGTAGCGTGCCTCCACTTGACCTGTACCAAATATAAAATTAACTTGTAATTTAGGTAATATGCTGATCTGTCTTAATCTTCTATCCAATTTATATAATCTATGTATCAATTGTGTGTCATTGTTGGCTCTATTTAAGGACAAGAAGGTAAGAGATCTTACTGCCTAGCTGTTTCCCTATAGGATGCACCGCAGGCCAGCCAGCAGAGGGTCAGCAGCACCTCTATCTCCTGTGGCCATCCATGGACCTTCTGATGGGCAGCAGCTGAAGGAGGAGGATGATGGTGGCCCTGTTTAGCCTGAAGGCTGGTTTCAGGTCCCCTTCATTAAAAAATATTTGGAGGATCGGCACAGAAGTGTTTATCCTCACATTTTTTGTTTCTGTTTCTTACTGTAAATAAAAAAAAAGCCAAATGTTACCATAATTGTTTTTTCAATTCTCACCTTTTTACACCATAAAACTATATGTGGTTAACATGCAGATTAATATAGTAGTAAATGTAACAAATGGCTTCCCTTCTCTGGTATTTCTACCATTTCACTGAAAGAATTAACTGAACTAACTGCACATAATTTATAGATTAATCATTGTAAAGGTGGGCAGACAGAAATAACTTTTCCTTAATGAACAATGCTGTGAAGGTTAGTAGGTGCAACAAAGTAGCTTAACCCTACTCCCTTTACTGTTATAAAAATTATGTTTTCATTTTAATTCTTTACAGATAAATAGTCACAATTTCAACGTGATCACATGTTTAATACCATCCTCAATGTTGTTGTTTTTTAAAGATAAAAGTAGGAAATAGGCTGTCAATCTTAAAAAACCTACCAGTTGGCACAGACGCTCAACGTCGGACTTTTTATTAAAATGATGCACTAACTCTGTAAACAGGCCACGTAGGGAAGCTTAAAAGTATAATGTTCTCGCCTCAAACGATCTGAAAACGTACTTTTAAACAACAGCAGCAGAAAAGGGAGTGTTTAACTTACCACTGTGAGCTCTGCGCTGTCTGGAATGAAGCTGCAGCCGCGGTGCATTCAGAGACGGTCAGTCTGAAGAGCGCATGCGCGGCTCCTATCTTCGCACTCTGTGCTCCATTAACCAGCCTTGGAAACCGTGACGTCAGACCACTGTTGTGAATTCGTATTCTCAAAGAAAAAATCCGTATTCTCAAGCAGCCGCTGCTGTTTGTGTTCATAAAGAGTAAAGCACAAATTTAAACTTGAAATTTGTATTTATTAGTTATTGAAGTTGTAACTATTTAAACCGTATGTTGTATCTTTTGAATGTGATTTAAATTATTATGAGTTTACAAATGTTTGTTATGCACAACTTCTGACTGATATGGACACAACTATCCTTTTATGTACAAATCTATTTAGAAAGCTCTCTTACCCCATAGAGATTTCTTCCCTTGCAATTTTTCAGCTCAGTCGTCGTTGCTGGTGATCTTCCAGAGTGCACATTAATTCTAATTTAAAAGGGGGGGAAAAAAAGAATTTCCTGCATAAACTCAAGTCTAATTTCCCAGTGGTTTTAAATAAAACTCCAACTTATTATTAAATTACCCTCCGCATGTATTTGCTGAGATTTCTGCAGGGTGAGGCAGAACCTCACACGGGTACACGTTGGGTGACAGATGGTACGTAATATCGGGGCCACTGCTGGATTCTGTGTAGATTAAATTAGTTCACGTAGAATAAAATCCTTCAGACCTACCGGTTCAAAGCTAGCCTACTGCGCGATTATTGCTGCATTAGATTTATAAAGCATGACTCTTCTTCGCACCATCCGTGTATTACAGGCCATTACTGTGTTTCAAGGGCATTGAAGGAAAAAACAAGATTACAATGCCTAGATCAGACACGGATCAGACTTTTACTAGCCGATACCGATCTTTGGTTTTCTTTTGAGTCTGACCTGCCGATGAAGTAAAAACAAAACAAAAAGTAAAAATGTAGGGTAAAATGGTTAATGAAGTACTGAGTAACTATTTAATCATAACATCTGATTTCATGTCTGTAAAATAAGTTAAATAAAAGTTATGTGCAAATTTTGGGCACAGAATAAAAACAGTGTAAAAATAGATATAATTATGAAATAGCTAACTCCGGCAACATACAACAGAAAGATTTTGAAACCAATGCTTAGAGTAAGTATATGTATACTATTTGACCTCAAAATGGCCCAGCAGGCTCAGTAGACATAGACTAACTAAGATTGTGTACTTGAAATAATCTCACTTTAACAACACACTGTGAAGGTGTATGTCTTTGTTGAGTGCATTATTGGTTAAAACAGACTTCTTCTTCATTCACTGAAGTAATTAGGAGAGTGTTTAGAAGCCAGAAAATCTAACCGATAAATTAAAGTGAATTTACTACAAATTATGTAATTAAGCAGAAGTAAAAGCAGGATGCCATACAACTACTAGAAGTAAACATTTCTAAAGTTTCTGAAGTAAAATGTAATCCAATAAATGTAGATAGTTGCAGCTCACCTTGGATAGAAAACTAAGATGGAATTATTTTTTTCTAGGAAAATTAATTGCAGTCTCCTGTGCATGCTTTCTTTATTAGCTGTTGTATTAAAAACACATTATGTTGGCCTAAACATGAGAAAATTAAGCCTATTTTGCAAAACAAAAAAAATATTTGGTTAGTTATTAATTATTTTGTTGTCTATTTGGATCAAGGGTGTAGTATTCAAGGTTTTCAGGGACATCACAACAAAGGACGTTGCTGTAATGTGCTTATGCAAGTATTAATTGTTTATGAATGAAGTTCTAATATTCTATGAACGCCTCCAAATGGATAATGATTATTAGTCAAAAATAATCAGAAAGCGGGTCTTGCTGTCAGTTACACTTTCTCTATTTAAAACAGGTTTTAAACCAGAAATGTATAACACGACCTAATTCTTTTCATTTGAACACAGGAGCAAACATTTTTCCTACCACTGCTATGATAAAACAACCTGTTGATTGTTATCTATAACAATTACTTATGATATTTATCATAGTACAGAATATTATACCTGAGTACTGTTTTTCTCTTTCCAGAGTAACACAAGTATAATAAGAATAAGAATCAGCTTTAGTTATCAGGTATGTGTACACATGCAAAGAATTTGACTCTGGATTGTACAATGCCCATGGTGGGTTTACTTATACCATAATACACAATAATGCATAAGACATAAAGATTATATACAGCCTGCTGTATAAAAGGCATATGGACATACTATAAACAAATGGACATACTGAGACACGGTGAGATGGATCTGCAGTGATGTTTCCTGCCTCTTTCCTGATTTTGGAAATATACAAGTCCTGATTGGAGGGCAGGCTGTCATGGATGATCTTTTCTTCAGTCCCGACTGTCCGTTGCAGTCTGGCCCTGTCCTATTTGGTGACAGATCCAAACCAGACAGGGGTTTTTTGAGCAGAGGACAGACTGGATGATGGCTGTGTAGAAGTGAATCAGCAGCTCCCTAGGCAAGTTGAGCTTCCTTAGCTGGCAAAGGAAGTACATGCTCTGCTGGGCCTTCTTGATGATGGTGACAGAGTTCGGCTTCCACTTTAGGTCCTGGGATATTGTGAGACCCAGAAACCTGAAGGTTTCCACAGCAGGCACAAGCTGATATTAGCTGCCAAATTATGGTCAGGCAATTTGCTGGGGGAGGTCGCCTCCAGTCAGCCGCTTAAAACATATCTAGATCATAGCATTTAAGGTGT
This sequence comes from Fundulus heteroclitus, assembly GCF_011125445.2. Taxonomy (NCBI): domain Eukaryota; kingdom Metazoa; phylum Chordata; class Actinopteri; order Cyprinodontiformes; family Fundulidae; genus Fundulus; species Fundulus heteroclitus. Next base: position 25,009,423 of record NC_046362.1, on the reverse strand, counting down.
TTTTTGCAGCTAGTGAAGTTATATTATGACTGAAATTGTAGCAATATTATGATGTCAATATATATGCAAAATACCTCAAAATAGCCGAAATTGCGCCAAAATTGCACTATTTACACTTTTCTTCTCAAAATGTTTGAAGGGAACATGTTTAGAGGGAAAATATTTAGATGGAAGCGCCTCCTTTCGTGCCCATTTTTGACATTTTAACTCAGGATGAAGAATAATGAACTGGTCACACTATGCAACCAGGTATATATCTATATATATTAGGGCTGGGCAACGATTAAAATATTTAATCGCGATTAATCGCCCTGATTAATCGCGATTAATCGCGATTAATCGCATTGTATTTACAAACTCCAAGAATGAATTCAAAAGTAGTGTAAAGAGCACTTTTATTTTAATGTTCTGCTGCCATATGAACAAAAGTGTTGTAACATTTGTAGCACTTATTTTATACTGGATATTTTCAACCCATCTATTGAATTTAGTGCACTAGTTGATCTTTTCTTCATAAGAGAACAGCAAGCACTGCAGCCAAAATATGGCCTTTTTTGACCTGCTGTATATTAGCCAGTCCCTAAGCTTGATGTATCATGAAACTGTTGACCTTTTGGGCTTTGTGGTTTTTATTTTATTATTACAATTTAATAATAATAATAATAATAATAATAATAATAATAATAATAATAATAATAATAATAATGTTATGTTCAGTGTTTTTTCGCTAATCCACCTCTTATATATTTCAATCCTTATGTAATTTTGTCTGTGTTGTGTGCACCTGCCTGTTGCTTTAATCCTATAAATTTCCCGGTCGTGGGATAAAAAAAGGATTAGCTAATGTTATCTTATCTTAAATAACACTTTTTAATATATGTACTGGGTTCTTTCAAGGTCTTAATTACATGTTATGTGTGGGCTCCAGTAACATCCATCCATCCATCCATCCATCCATCCACTGATCTACCTGGATGTTCCCTGGAGGACTGAAACGCCTCAGTCAGAGACGTCAGTCTGTGGGTCTGTCGGGGCAGTGACAGAAGTTTCGTCTCCTCTCTCCGTTTCTGGGGCTCGACGTTTTCATGTTTTTTCACGTGCTTAGATAAATTTGTTGTGTTTCCACTGAAATGGAACCGGCTTTTTACAAAACATACAGCTTGATTTCATTTACGGTATTAAAATAAAGCCAAACGGTGCTACTTCCCCTGTTCATGTTTTTTCGCTGCTGTGGTCTCTCTCAGCTGTTTGTGTGTTAAGTTTGTGAGAGCTGAGTGGGCGGGCCAGGCTGAGCCTGCGTGCTGATTGGCTGGCGCCGCTGAGCCATGTACGAGAGGGGAGGGGGAGCGGGAGAGTGCTGCCGTGAGTGCTGACTGACACTGACTGAAAGCATGTGAGCAACATGCGTTAATGCGCGATAAAATAAATATCGCCGTTAATAGTCTAATGAATTAACGCGAAATTAACGCGTTAACTTGCCCAGCCCTAATATATATATATATATATATATATATATATATATATATATATATATATATATATATATATATATATATACACACACATTATAAAGCATGGAATAAGGCGATATGTTTTAAGTTGTTTGACCTCATTTGCTATTTTGAAAAGAACAAAAAGTCCACATATAAATGGAAAGCTTCCAGAATTCATTCAAAGATTCTTCACAGTTACACTTCGCACACAATGCTTCTGGAAATGACAGCCTGGAGACCTCAGTGCACTCTAAGCAATTCTCAGAATATGTAAAAACACGACCAGCCACCCACACGTGACACTGTGTTGAAAACCCTATGAATATTTTCACACCACATGTCAGTTAGCTGTTGGACAGCCAATTTGGTAGTAAAATCTAAATACTGAAACTCTTGTCAGCATGTAGTGAAAATGAGGAAAACCTTAAAGCGTACAGATGGCCTAACATCTCCTTAAAATACTCTCTATGTCGTTTGTGGGCAGCTTGATTGGAAGTGGACGTTACTGCAAAACTCAACAAAGACATAAATGCATATTTTGTAATAGGTCATAGTGAGAGATGCAAAGACATATTGGCCATCTTAATCGACCCTGACCAGACCCCAGCCAATGAGTTACTCAAAAATCTGACCTTTTTCCAAGCAGTAACACTTAACTTAAGCCCTACCGGATGTTGCTGACAACACTCTTCAGTGTGGAGGTTGCTTTTAGGGAAGAGGATCTTCATTCACCCATTACGGGTGTTAAAAAGCGGTTTAGAAATGAACTCAGAAGAAGGAGAGAGATATGTGAAGCTATTTAAAAAAGGACATTCTACAACATGTGGACACAGGCCTGTGGTTCATTAAGGCTGAGTTTGTTTTATCATGGAACATAATGGATTTGGAAACATTGGCACCACTTTAAGAAATTCCATACTGACGTTAAGTATTTATATTCTTTGGAAAAGACACAGAAACTACAGTTTTAGAAATGACAACACTAATATTAATACAAAAAAAAGTTTAAAATGTGAACACTGTAATCATTTATCTCTTTCCTGAAAGTACTAATAAAAGCCTGCTTTTACCCAGTGTGACATTTCCTTTGCTCCTTTTGTGAATAATTAATGACTGCCTAGGGCCAGACCGTTGAAAGAAAAAAAAAAAGAAAAAAATTTCAAATCTCTACTGGCCAAAATCAATATCAACAGGTCAAAGGTTGACAAAAATCAGTGATCGGAAATGCACCACAATATCTTGATCACACAGCATTTTGATGCACAAATAACCTGATAATGGAGTTGGACTATTTTAATACTACCATCTTGCATGATTAAAGATGGGAAAAAAGATGCATTAAGAGAGGAGAATGCATAGAAACCAAGGAAACAACTTGCTATTGGTTTAATAAACAATTAAGGAAGAAAATGGTGGCGAGGTAGGCTAACAAAAATGAAGGTTCACATTTTCTGTCCTTGGATCCCTAGCAATAGCTGCCCTAAGCAACTTCTATTCCCTGTGCTCTGCAGAAGAAAGGTCAGTGATATAAATCTAAATCTGAGATGACTGTTGGCTGGGCTGTTACAGCTTTCACCTCCTGTTCCCCAGAAGGCCCGGACATCTGACCCGCATTGATTAGCCTTGGATAAAGGTTCTAACTCAGACTGAAACAGCACCAGAGAATTGATTAGGCTGACGCTGTTCAGTTTACAGGACAGAGTGAAAATGAAACTAATACAGAGGGAGAAGCAATGCAATAATAACTTAAAAAAAAAAAAAAAAAAATCAAGCAGCCCTCAAAATAAATCCCATCTTTTTTTGTCGACCCTGAATGTAAGCATCTTCAGTATTGCACCAGTCTGTATTAGAAATATCTCAACCGAATCAGGAGCTCCTGAAGAAGCATGTTGAATTGAATTTCAGCCTGATAATATAAATTCACACATGGACAGCAAGGTCTGCTACCATGGAGGAGAGAGGAGCGCTTAATCAATACAGCCTAACCCTGAATAAAAACTAGCACTTTAAAGGTTCATGGATAAAATAAGTATTTTTCAGTTACACATGACTGTTAATGGGTTGGCTATACAAGCTAGAGGCTTTGAGGTGCAGCAGGGGTTTAGAGGTGATTTAGTGCTTCCTTTCACAATGGATGGCATGCAAAAAAAAAAATTTGCAAGAGAGAGAGAGCGAGAGAACCGTCTACAAAAAAAGGAAAAGTTCCTCTGTTCTGTTTCTTCGGCTCACTGAAGCGTTCAGAGTAAATAGGCACAAGTGTAAACAAACTGGTCTGCATCAATTAGAGCCACCTCAAAAGGACAGACTTACAGGACGGTTGATGCAGGCAGCGAGCATCAGAGCAAGCAAGGCCTTAATGGCCACAGATAGAGCAAGATCATTCATCCGTGGAAATAAACAGAAAGCCGGAAAAGTATGAAACAGCCTCTGTTGAGCTTCTTTTATTTTTCCCCCCCCCCAATGTCAAAGACCGAATCTCTTCTATGAATCCATTTGTTTTGGGGGAGGCATCGCCGGCACCATGACCTGTTGTGTAGGTACTGTCATTTGGCAATAAAAGTTAAATGAGCAATTGACAATGAAGTTAAATTGAGCAAGACCCGTCGTAAATTTGAGCTAATTTAATTTCACTGTGAGAAGAACAAAGTGCAAGTTAGGAAAACACTCATATAAACCCCTGCATGTTATACTCACCCCAATCAGTCAGAGCATATCTGATAGAATGCCACGAAAATGAATTAAAGCTGTTTAATACTCACCTGATTAACAGGCGAGTATGAAATTAGCATTAGCTATATTGTTTGACTCATGCTTTGCTGCTGCGGCGGACTATTAGGGCCCTTGTAGATGAAAGGAGAAAAAAAACGAGGAGAAAATATCCGGAAAAATAGCTTTTGAGATTAATTTCACATATTAAAAAAAGGAGAGAAAAAAAAACTTGGAAATTCTCTGATGTCGAAAAATAATAACTATGGGTAAAAAAAAAACTAAACTCAAAAATGTCCATGATTAAAGGCAAAAGTGTTCAACATTCAAACAAAGATATTTTCTGAAACTGGAAAGTCAGAAAGTTGCAAGAACAAAACTTTTAAAATTATAACTAATTCTACAAGTCATCTCTGCTCCTATTTTTTTCTGGGAGACAAGTATCTTAGGCTACGTTCACACTGCAGGTCTTGATGCTCAATTCAGATTTTTTTTGTGAAATTGGACTTTTTTTGCGTGTCCGTTCACATTTCCAAATATATGCGACTTGTATGTGATCTCCTGTGTGAACTGAACGCGTTCAACCAAAGTGTCCCGCATGCAACACTCGAGGACGCGATGACGTCA